>NC_056468.1:34736422-35036422 GCF_008729295.1 Plectropomus leopardus | reverse complement strand
ATATCTGCTGTACATCCGCTGCTCATACCGTATAGGAAGAGCTGCGATCGATGCCTGAGAGGTATTGATCCTGCTGATAATAGTCTGCATGGGAGGTCTTTTACATGCTTTCAGGTCGTAATGAAGGGCCTGCACAGTGGCGGCCGTGTCCGCACGTTGACTTTGGTTTCCGCCTATGAATAGGAGAAATAAGAGCTTCTTGTGGAGATGATTTTTTCTGAGGAAGTGGATGGAGAAGGACTGTTACATGGCTGATTTCCTGTCAGCAGGGACCTATTCTGAGCCTTCACTCATATATATTTCTGTCTTCACCTCACAGCTCAGCAGAGACCCTGTTAGGTTGATTTTCCAGGTCTGATGGAGATGTTGTTGGGTCTGAGGTGGTTTACGTTGCATTTAAAACTGGAGCTGGAGCTGCTTTGGACTTTCATTCACGCGACAATGGCATTTTCACGCAAACTTCTGAAACCGGGTTCCAGAGCGTAATCTTTTAAAAAAGCCCCCTCTTCTGTCGCCACGTAAAACAAACAACCAAACAACCAACCAAACAACCAAACAAACAAACAAACAAACAAACAAGCTAAATAGCTGGTCAAAATAGTCTTAGATGGTCCTGACCCAGTTCTTGCTGGTCTTTGATGGAAACACATGACAGTAGATTTAACTGATTTATCCCCTTTGCTTTTCGTACTTTCCCCCTCATGACGCAGTTATTTCTCCAGACTCAAGGACTTTGATTTGGATTCATATTTTCAGGAACTCTGATGGATAAACCAGCTGGAATAACCATCACAAGCTGGTTGGACCGACTAAACCATCAAAGATGATGCCAAAACACACCTTAAGCTGGTCAAACTAGCTGGTCAACCAGCTTAACCATCTTAAACTGGTCCGCGTGGATCCTGTGAGAACGGTGACGTCACGGCGGCACTTTGCACATACGTGTGGTGTTCCTCTGTGATGTGTCATTGCAAAGATACACCGCCAACTACTGGCCTGGCATACGTACTACAGCGTTTTTTTTTTTTGCAGGTCTGTGTACACGAAGATCGTTCTCACAGTGTTATCATATGAAGGCAAAACTTAATTTAAAAAATACATTAGAAAACAAATAACATATATTTTAATTTCAGCGCCTTTTCAATGTTATTTTCTTGTTTGTTTCTGACTTATTTTAAGGCAATGGTGTATTTTTTATGATGTATTTTTGCAAATTTTTGAGCCGTGTCTTGTTAAGGTGCTTGTTTATCTCCCCCTATGTGTTTGAAAGAAATAAAAACAGTTTGCTGAGATTTCAAAGGGTTAAATACCTCTGTGTAGAAAGTTAAATAAGACTCGCTGCTCCTCATTTACTTCTTGAAGAAGTTTTGTTCAGTATCAGTTTTGCACATTTTCTCAAATACTCCCTCTCTGTCTGGCGTATCACCCTTTGCTCTTTCGTTTCTCTCTAATATTCGCTCATTCTTTCAGAAGTCTCAAATGGGTCGTTAAGGAGAAACATCTCAACAGAAATGAATCAGCAGTCTGGGAGTGTATCCATTTACAGAGGAGATATCCGCACTCTGAACGCCACAAATGCAGATGTATAATCTCGTGTTCATGTCTTATTTGGCCTGAGGGAGTTGAGGAGAGGAATTCAGATGTAATGATCCTAAATTAAAGAAAAGGTGATGTGAGGCAACAGATTCTACAGTGTCGCCATTTAAATCACCCCCTTGAAATTCATCTTTATAGATTTTTAACACGTTTTATGTGTTTTATTTCAAGTGTCGAAATGTCGGTTTTACTTTCTAACATCCCTGTAAGATAAGCGATAAAATAAAAATGCATTCCTGACTTTTATTTTATCGCTGATCTTTTTCATTTTTGTTTTACTGTCTGTAAAGCTCTTAGCGGATCTGGAAAGTTTAGAGCAAACGAGGTTTATCCTTATTAGTATTAGTGTGCTTGCACGGGGCATTAACGCACACAGATACCCTGATGTGGTCGGGATTAGTCTTTAAGTGTAGAGTAAGCAGAAATAATGCAGGAGGCAAACATCATTAATAGAATTCATACTTGGGATTCGCTTAGTTTAGACGCTTGTCTCCACAGATTTTCTCGCAGGAAGTCTGACGGAGACGAACTTCACTCTGGGTTCTCGTGGCACGTTACCAAAGCTTTAAAACCTCGCATTAAGAAACTGCCCTCCGTGACCTCCGGAAAAGCCGGCGTCGACACAGTTCGGCTCACAAAAGGCCAGCTGAATGGATCAGGTGAACACGGGGGCAGCTTTGGGTTTTATTGAGAGGCCGGGGAGGACGCGGGAGGCCACTTGTTGTTTTCTTTTCTCGGGGGCCGGGGTCTTGTTAGAGGGCAGTAATGCTTTAACTGTCAGATTAGGATGTGCAACCTGTGGCCCAAAGCCTCTTAATGGGGGAAAGCGTGGCGGTTTGTCACGTACTGGGGCCATGCCGATGGTAATTTGGGACGATTAGTGAGGCGGCAGAGGGAGGTGAGGTCAGAGACAGAGACTGTCTTGCAGCTGGAGAGGGTGCAGCTTCATCCTTCTGTCACATTTATAAAGGCTCCCTGCAGGATGTTTGGTCATGTTTGTCTTATTGTGAACAAATTTCAAGACCGACAAAGTATAATATGTGTATCAAAGCCTGATGTATCTTATTTCTCTGTGCCTCAGCTGGACGATAGCTCGATTTTATCAGTTTGAATTTGTGGTTTAAGCCGATTTTTCAAAATGCAAATCGAGATTTTCTCCTCTGCCTCTCTCTTTGGGCTTTCACGTCCTGGAGATACACACTCACGACAACATGACAGCAAGCGTTAATGACAGTGACGAGTACGTTCCCAAAAAAGGGAGCAGTCTCGTCTGTTGTTCTGAACTGGTTCGGTTTTTCGGCATCAGATTCAGAACAAACCACAGTTAGCTGCAAAGTTTGTTTAAAGGCTGTTGCAACTATAAAAGCAGCAGCACGACCGATTTATTTCAACATCTCAAACAAGCAGCCGAGGGGGACAATGTGTCTCACTCCGACATGCCAAAGATCGCAGGAAAAAAGCCGGCATTAGTGGAATCATTCTCGTGTTGTGTCCCTTAGGAGACCCGCTGCAAAGCTGTTACTGATGTTACTGATGATGATGTGAATAACTTAAGATACGTTGTCCATATTTACAGTGGAAAAGCCTTTGGTCCAGTCATTTCAACACAACCAGTAACATTATTTGTTAATGTGGAACTAACGCTGAACGTCGGCTGTATGATTTCAGAATTGGTCATTTTTCATTTCTCGACTCTTTCAACTGCAAATCTGTGCAACGTGCAGTACTGACTTGAAGCTCTCGACATTTTCAGTTTGCTTTTGTTAATATTCATTGCTAAAATCAAAGTAGTAGTTGTAGTTTCTCTTTAAGACGGAAAAAATGGCTTAAAATCATAATTCGAGTTTGCCGTTCAAATATTTGTACTTTTTGCTGTATTTTTCGACGGATGTTTTGTCGCTAACAAGGAGAAAACAGTGATCTGAACAATTACTGGACATTACTAGAATGATGACATAACATAATAAACATGAAAAGATTTTATTTAATATACTTGTAAACAAAAATACTGCTACCATGTTTGCATGCTTGCATGTTTCGTTTTGCTGTCCTGCCACTCTGACTATTGGTTTGTTGTTTTTTCCCGTGCCGTCCAGAAGGTGTTATAGTGTAATTGTCAACATTGTTGATTATTGATCATTTGAGGTAATTTTAGGGGAAAAACATGCCAGAAATGATTTGGTTCTTGATTCTCAGATGTGAGGATTTTGTCTGTGTTGTCTATTTTATATCATTGTAAGTATTGTTGGGTTTTTGGACTGTTGGTCAAATTTAACGTGGAATCTGAAGATGTCTCTTTAGTCTCTGATAACTTGTGATGAGCGTTTTATGGACTCAACAGTTTTTCAGTTTAGAGTGAATGTTCATTCAAGACAAAGTTTAAAAACTCAAGGTCCCCTTACTTTTTTCTCCACATACTTTTGGATTTGAACCTGTTTTTCTGAGTGTTTGTCTTCCCAAGTTGTCCCCAAATCTTTTCCCTCAGCAGCCGTCTGTGTTTGTTAACTTCCACCAGCTGATTCAGCTTAATGAGTTATTGATCAGGTATTGATGGAGCAGGCCGGGAGGACCCATCAAAGCTGTCATAAAGAATCACTGTTATTCCAACAGATATTGATTGTCGAGCTTCTTCCTGTGGCGGCTGGAGATATCATTATTATTATTATGATTTATTGACGGGGATAAACCTGCAGTCTGCATTATTCAGTGTGTGAATGGATTGCGGATTTTGCACAAGATTGTCTCTTAGATGAGAAAATTAGTGTTTGAAATTCAAACTTGATCAGTAGTTTGTAAAAAGTTTTCAAAAGTTGGATTTTCCTCTGAAGCTGTGAAACAGTCTGCAGACTCTTGATGTCATTAAAACCTGTGTTTACCTCCTAAAGAGGGAAGGGTCGTCCTTTATGACTTAGTTAAAGGAGGCAACAATGATGGGTTGTCGTGCGGGAACAAAGGTTGCAGTTGCTGTGAACAATACCTCAGTGAGTCAGTATGTGTGTAATTAGTGTGTGTGTGATGGGAAAGGAAGGAAGCCTGGTGGGCTGTGCTGGAGGACTGAAACTTGCAGGGCTGCCCCCTGACAGTCGGAGGCTCAAATACTCTGTCGGAAACCCTTCAGTCATCTAAGTCTTGCTTCAAGTCGAGCAATCATTTTATTCTATGCAGTGTAGTTCTGGGGACATTTTGGTCTCCAGATTTTGCTGCAGAGTGAGTGCATGTGACTTTCACGCGACTCTTTGCAGCTGCAGACATGCAGGCAGCAGCACAGAGGGAGAGACAGGCTGCACTGTAAGGTGAAGACGTCGACAGTATAGAGAGTCTAAACTCTCTGGCTTCTAGTGTCGACAAAAAATGTTGCACATTTGCGAGTTGTTGTTAGCGTCATTAGCTCATTTACTGTAAGTCGTGAATGCTACGAGGCGGGTTTTTATTAAGCTTTGTGTAATTGTGAATATAAAACACGCCTAATGGAAACATTTTGAAAAAAAAATCCCATTTATTGCAAAAAGTATTTACGCTTGCATGGTATTTCAGGTGATTCAAAAAAAGCCAGATTTTGCAAAACTGCAATGGAAACACTTTTTTAGTCTTTTCTAGGTCACATGATGCTATCGTTATGAGCTTGTCAGTAGGAACTGGCTCCCTCATGATGCAGCAGGAGCTACACGAGCTGTTATTGCATCACATAACTCTGAGAAAGTTGAGCGAATCATCCAGAAATTTTGAATCCAAAATTCCTCTGTGAAATGGTGGACTATCAGCTCCCAGAAATCTTTCATACGTGGCCACTCCCACGTATAAGGGGCTCGCCTTTCCATCATGTCTCCATAACACGCCTACGTGGCCTTGGATTGGAAATAATGACAGCTAGCACAGTGGCTGCAATAGAAATAAAGCTGCTAATGTTTTTAACATCCATCGCCATGGTTACTGGAGTGTTACATCACTCAGTGGAAATGCAGTCATTTCGCAATCATGTTTTATCGACATTTCGAAAAATATCACTTGAGTTTTGTGCAAATCTGTAATGGAAGCCTGCTTGTAAAACACAGACTATGCATTAATACATTTGACCTCATTTGTGAAAAATGTGAACTATCCCTTTAAACCAGCTCTAAAAAGAGATGGCCACTGGTAGAAAAACTATGTTCCCTCTCAGCTGGAGCTCTCTACGCTCGCTCACTTCAGTCACCCCGAACACGAGTCTCCCTCAGCTAAATGCCTCGTATGTAAATGTGAAAGATTGAACAAGAAAAGGCTTCTTCTTTGTCGCTCTGCAGTATATGGAAATGCAAGACTGTGAATATGAATTATTCACGTTTCTCTCCAAACTGAGAACTTTTAAAAAACTGACAAAGTGTATGGATTTTGGTCTCTCTTCTCTTTAGTCGTATTATATGGCTTTTATTCAGATTCGACCAGTCTTTAATTTCAGCTCCACAAAGCTTTAAAACCCCTCTATGGCGTTCCTGTGAAGATCAATCGATCCTCTTGAAGATCAGCGAGCGACCGTTAAATTAGTTTCCACGTGTTCGACCAGGAAGAAGTCGGCACCGTGTGCTTTATGATGACTGATCCTCTAGGGGTGTTTTCTCTTCAACTCTTTAATTACACAGTACCCGTTCCAAGTCCCGCACTCCGATGGGAATCAAAGCACCGGAGGGCAGGAAGTTTTTAAGCAGAAAGTATAGAGCAGACTCTGATGAGTCAGTCGTGACCCCGAGGCTGCCGCTTCTCTTGTAAATTAGCCTTAAGAGGCCCGAGCAGCCGGAGCCTCCCTGCCCCGCAGCACCTGACGACGATGGGACATTAATGAGCAGTGAAGTGCCCGAGGGCTCCGACTCGTACAAAAGACTCCACGGTAACGAGAGCAGAAAAAAGTCTCCATTTCTTCACTGAACTGTAGCCAAAGCTAAAGGTAGCACGGCACTGGCTTCTTTCTCCCCAGCAGGGCTGTGAGAAGCTCCCGAATCTAAAAGAGATTACGACAGAAAAATAAACCATGACAAGAGGAAGTCATGCCGTGTGGCTCTTCCTGTCGTAAAAGTAAACAAACGTTAGCCATAAAATGAAATCATGTATCAATATTAAACGTTTTAGAGTTTAGTTTCTGCAGATTTTGTGATTTTCATGCTTTTAAACATCATTTGGGATGAAAATTAAAGCGGATGGAGGGAGACGAGGAAAGACCAAATCCAGGAAAAGGACAGAAGAACAAAAAAAAAACAAAAAACAGATTTGAGTTTTATTTTTATTTTTTATCTCTTTTTCGCTCACAGAGAATGAAAACAAGCGAGTAAGCCATGAACCTGAACCATATTTCGGTGTCTTGCCCTAAGAAGAGGTGGGAGACACTTTAAAAGCACAGTTTATCATTTTGGGGAGTCTGTTTAACCTCTGATCAGACCTAAATGAGCCGATCAATACCGTTAAACATGAGAGTGATATCGACCCTCGAAAAGTGAATAAATAAAAGTGAAATGTTGGTCTTCATTTAACGTTGAGATATTAGAAAAAGTGAAAAATTAAGCAAATGTGAACATTTCACCAATGTTTGACTACGACTTTAAGTAGTGTAAGTTTTAGTACCGTACTCATGATGTTTAGCTCTGACATTGAATGTACCTTCAGATTTGGGAATTTTGATGCTGTCAGGTAAACTTTAAAGGCCCTGACACACCAAGCTGACGGTCGCCTGTCTGTGAGCATCTGACGCTGTAGTTTTTCCAGTGCGCCCCACATTGTTGGCCCTCGTCGGCCTCCGTCAGCTTTTTTTCAGCCAGTTCAACGTGTTGAGTCGGTGTTGGTGACGGTGGAGCCTGTCGTTAATGAAATTACTCTGATTGACAGTTCAGCTCCGAGCACGAGAAGAGAAACAGAAGAGAGGAAAGTAAACAAAGGACTGAAGTCAAGAGGGAGTCAGATCAAAACAGACTTGTTATGTAAGGCCATAGTCCTGTGTGTTTTTAGAGCAGAAACGTTTCCGTGATATTTGGTCGTTCAACACTGGATTGTGTTGATAATGTGCAGATGTGATGATGTAAGTGGCATCATGACGGTCTTCCGGTTTTACTGTTTGAACAGCGATTACAGACGACCACGTCTGCTGGTAACCAGCAGGCGCAGAACTGACGTGCTGGTTGGCTGTCAGGTTCATGTGCAACTTTTTGGCTGAGGCAACGTGAGGCAACGTGAGGCAACGTGAGGCAACGTGAGGCAACGTGAGGCAACGTGAGGCAACGTGAGGCAACTGTCACCACCTTTATTTGGGTTCGCTGTGTCTCTCTGTCTGTCCATGTCCTCAACACGTTTCAGACTTGTGACCTTGTGACAACATGAACGGGAAGAAAGACAGAAGGAAAGAGAGAAAGACAGAAGGAAAGAGAGAGGGAAAGGTAAAAGGAAAGAATAAAAGAAGAAAAAAGACAAAGACAGGAAGGACAGACAGAAGACAAGAAAGAGAAAGAAGAAAGAAAGTGAAAGAAAGTAAGAAAGAAGGAATGAGAGAAAGGGAAAAGAAGGGAAGAAGAATAAATAAGAAAATAGAAGAAAAGAATGAAAGGGATAAAGAAAAGGAAGAAAGACAGATGGAGAGATGTAAAGGAAGATGGAGAGATTGAAAGAAGGATAAAAAGAAAGAAGGAAAACATGAAAAGGGAAGAAAAAGGAAAAGAGGGAGGAAAAAGAAGGTGAAGAAGGAAAGAAAGAAAGGAGAGACATAAAGTAAAAAGGAAGAAAGAGACTTATGATGTTCTTTATTAAAACACCAACAGAACGAGTGCCTCTCCAAAGAAAAATAGGAAAGAGGGGAAGATGAAAGAAAGAAGGGAAGAAAGTAAGAAGGAGGATGAAAAAGAAAGAGGAAAATAACGAAAGGAGGAAAGAAAGAAAAAGAATGAAAGTACACCATGACGCTGGAGCGTGTCTAAAGCTAAAGGTAGCACTTCATTGGCTTCCCTCTCTCCTCCGTCCAAAGCCTCCTGTGGGGAGGAAGGATTAGGGAGGTGAACCAGGCCAGAGCTCCAACCGGAGACCCGGAGGAGGAGGAGGAGGAGGAGGAGGAGGAGGTGCTGCTGCAGCTCCGGCCTTCAGCTGTATTTTGTTTGCGTCTAAAGTGGAGTGAAAGAGGCAGGAGGAGGTTGTTTTTTCTCCTCCTCTCTGTGCTGGAGCTGTCTGGGAGGGAAGATGCTGCCAAAGCAAAGACCCCACACATCCTTCACCTCCTTATCAGACCAGACTCTCCCTCCATCCGTTACCTGAGACTGCCTTTTTGTAACAACGCTCTTCTTCTTGTAGATGTGGTTGCTGCTAAAAAAGGGACACAGAGACAGAGATTTGTGGTGCAGTTTGTGTTGTGATAGTGCCGGAGGATGCAGTCTATCGTCAAAGTCCTGCAATGAAAAGTAGCACAAAATAAGGAAAGGAGAGAAAGGAAAGGGGGCAGTAAAGGAGAAAAAAGGAAGAAGAAAAGAGAAGGAAAGGTTGAAAGTATAGAGAAAAGGAGGTAGGGAGACAAATAAGGTGAAGAAGAACAGATAAAAAGGAAGCAAGAAGTAAAGAAAGGTAAGAAAGATGCAAGGAAATCAGGGAAGGAGTCGTGAAATGAGAAGAATAAATCCAGAAGATAAGGGGGAAAAGGATGCTTTGCATAAAATAAGAATAAAGAAACAAAAGATATTTTCCATATTTAAGATCTTTTCTTGTGTCGAACATAAAATGTGTCTCTGCAAAGAGCCAGCAGCTCAGATTGAGATTTAAGGCTTCAGTGACTTTGACTCCTAATAATATATTTAGTTCACTATCTGCCTCCTTTACCTTTGAATGAACTTCATTTAAAAGTTGTCACTCAGAGTTATTTCGGATCGTATTTCCGCGGGCCGTTTTTGACTTCTGTCCTCACAGCTGCCGTGAATCCATCTGGAGCTCCAAACTGAGACAGAAAAAAAAAAAATCTATATTTTTCCATCAAGTGACTTTCGCTGTCAGCGGCTCCACAATCATCCTCCTCCGCCTCGCGCTCCTCCCTGACACGCCGTTGATGTACAGCACTAATGGAGCGCCATTGTTTCAGCCTGTAGCTTTGTGAAGGTCAGCGTCGAGTTATTCAGGAGCTCTGACAGGTTTAGCTGCGAGTCCTTGTCAGACAATGATCAGCCGGCGGAGAGACGGTGGCATTGGAGAGACGGAGAGATGAAAAGCTCGGCGCGGTTATAGACCGAAGCTGTACTCACTGAGTTTCCACCACAAGGACTCCAAAAACACCACCTGCTCATGCTGCTGCTATCAAACCGAAGAGGGGAGACTTTATGCTCGTCCTCCACGTCATTTCAGAGGCAGATATGATACAGAAACGACGGTAGAAACATTCAAAACAGCCAGATTATAAAAATATAAAATATTACCAACATTTTTGTCAGCTCCTGTTTTTGAATTTTGCCGCCTCGCGCTTCTGTTTAAGCGGCTATGATCGCAGGATTGGGGAACAGAGTTTATCACTTTTAAGCGGCGGCAGAGGTAATAACAGCCCTGTGACGAGGTTGGTGTAAAAAAGGGACGGCCTGCAGGACAGAGTCATGGGCGAGACGGACATGAAGTTTTGACCGTGTGTTATGCGTGCGACTCAGAGTGGGACAAAACTCAAAGCGGCCCAAAATGTCCGCAGGTTTGGAAGTGTTATGCTGCGCTCATGTGACGTCAGAAGATCGTAGTTTCAGAGTTAGGAAGTCGTTCTTTTGACTTGAATTTGACTTTTGTGTTCATGAGCTTTGAGGTCGTAAAGTGGGAGCAACACGGAGGCTGCAAAGATGACGGGTTGCATTTTAATGCTAAGAGTATTTAATTTATATTCTCATATTTAATCTAGGTCGCTCTTCCTCTCTCATTCATCTTGTTTTTGAGTCTTTTAGTTTTTGTTTGTTCCTTTTTCTTGTGCTCACGGTTTCTTTCCTCTCTGTTCCTCTGTCCTTACTCCCCTTCCTTATGTAAGTTTGGACATTTAAGTACGTTTGATTGCCAAAACTGACTTTTACTTCAGTTGAAAATGTTTGACTTTACACTGTAGTATGAGCAGTTTTACTTCCTCTGCTGCTGTGATAAAGTATTTAGAGACGGCTGTCTGAAGGGAAATAAACTGTCCTGTCCGAGGCGCCTCGTGTGTCCTCGTCTTCCTCCGGATGGCAGTTATTTAGATTCGGCTCTCATCCAAGTACCAGCCGCTCTTCTGTCTGAAGAATTAGCGACATCAGAGGAGACACGGATCGAAGAAAACGCTCTTTCATTTCACCTTGTATGCATCGCACACTTGGGAGGGACAAAGGGATGTTCTCGGATGAGCTCCGACCGAAAAAAAAGACCTGCCTTTGGCGGAGCAGAGGCCATGAATGAGGCCTTTGTGCTGTGCGAGTCCTCCCGAGCGCCTCCAAAGCGACCATACAGCCTCCAAAAACACGCTTTTGTCCAGCCTCATTTGTTCCCCTGTTGGCTTTTGGAGTGACTCTGCTGTCCCCGTAAGAGGCTTACAGTGTGGGCCCGCTCCTGGAGGACGCTGCCTGTATCGACCCCAACATCACCCCGAAAACACCATCCCTCACTGCACACACGCACACACACGCACACACACACACACACACGCACACACACACACACACACACACACAGCTGTATAATGGAATTCAAAGGTGGCTGATCCGCACGGCTCCGGCTTTGTGAGGAGGCTTTGAACTTGCACTGATCGACAGAAGGAATTCACTTTGTTGTTTACACCCACAACATCGCCTCGTCTTTGCAGTCCGTTCACCCCCCGCCACCTCCTCCTCCTCCTCCACCCTGCTCTCCCTCCAGCATTAGAGAGGAGGATTGAAGGAGCGGGTGAGAGCAGAGGGGGGGATTTGTGCAAACACGGTCCTGTCTGAGCTCATATCAGTGACCCGGCTTCGACTCGCCGTCTTTACATAAAACCACTGAAGTGTTCCCGCTGACGCGCCGGCGCTGCCGAGCTCGTCACGGATTCAGCGTGTCAGAGGAAGCTGGATGTCTAATTGGAAGCAGAAAAAAGGCTGTAATTACATCTCTGAGTTGTTATGTAATTATTGGCAGGACTGCAGTCTTGTCCTCAGTTAATTAGGTTTTATCCGGGCGGTGTTTGTTTTTAAAATATGAATCTGAAATATTGGAGAATTGCTTCTCCACATGATTTATTCTTCAATATTTCAAAAGCAGATTCGCAGTCAGACGTCTGCTGATCAATATTTCATTGAGGCCGTAACTTATCTTCATTATTGATTAATGTGCCCATCTGTGTTTTGCTTTTTTATTAATCAATTTATTATTTGGTGTAAAAATAGTCGAAAAATACTGGAAGTACTTCATCATAAGTTCACTATTTTCAAGGTGACATTCTCATTTTCCATGACAAACAGTCATAAACTCTTAGTTTATCTTAATTTATTATCATTAAAAAAATAGACAGAATGAGCAGTTATTTATATTTTACTTATGAGTGTTTGTCATAAGTGAAAATATTAACTGCTAATCTGTAAAATTTGACTTATTGTGGAGACCACAGAAGGATTCATTACAAACTCTGCAGCTTTCAAGGAACTTTTCAGCCAATTTTAGCTCATTGTATTGTTTTTACTGCTCTTGTATTATTAATAATTAAAACAAAGCAAAACAAAGTAGACGAGCAGCTGGTGAGGAAAGTGGTGGAGGCCAAATCAGAGCTAAAAAGAGAAGCTTCTTGGACTCACATTTACAAAAGCTTAACTTCGGCGCAACAATAATTTTGCTGTCCATCTGCTGGATGATAGTCACTGATCCATATTAAGTCGTGTGTCTGTCAACTTTTTGTAGATTATGAAGATCAGATCAGTTTCAGGTGCATTGTACATTTCTGCAAACCATAGATATGTTAAATTTGCCTGCTTTTATGCATCATATGAAACATTTCTAAAGTGTCACAGTATGAGAGATGACTTTTGTCATCACGAGGTGGAGGATATGGCGGGTCGTGTGTCACTTGCCGAACTGCCAAGCACCTGTGTTTTTTTTGGCGACCCTTTGCTGTGCTTCCACTGCTGTTTGTGCTATCAAACCGAGGTGTTTTATACAGACACACTGTTGCATTTCCCAGCAGTGTTTAAAAAAAACAAACCTAGTTTCTGTTTTGTTTTTTTTTAATCAGACCTTTTCAAAGGTTTTTATTGGCACATACACACACATTTCCCAGTGGCTTTTTTGGCACTAAACCTGGGTGTTTTAATCCAGACATGATTATTTCCCTGCAAAAAACAAGAGATTTTTGTGCCCAACCCAACTAAACCACGACTACAGTGTTGTTAAGTATTCTGAACTTTTAACGTTTTCTCTGCAAAATAATGTGCGATGTAAATGAATCATTTTTTTCCTGTTTAACAGTGCAATACAAACATTTTTCGAGTGTTTGGATTGAAAGCTTTGCTCAAACTCCACTCCTGACTATGACGCGTTTGTTAATGTTTTTGTCAAATTGTTTCCAAGATCACATATTAACTTCTAAGCTCAATATTTGCTCCTTGAAAGCTGCGAGTTATGAACCCAAACTGCCGCGAAGCATCGTTGGTTTGGGTTTAACTCGGCGACCTTCAGCGTACCTCTGTGACTTACCAAACACTGCAGCTCAGGACTGCAGATGACTCACAGACTTTAATAATGATAACTCTGCCAGCCGACACACTTTTTCTTTTCATCAAATGCTTATGATCTTATTTAGAACACAAGGTCTCGAAGGATCTGTGATTCTGAGCCAAAACTTCCTGCAATTATTTTATTTTTTTATTCAGTTCCTTTCAACTGTTCCTTTTTTTATTTCACTTTCTCCCCGACACTAATGCTGAGCTTCAGAACCAACTGAAGCACGTCCTGTTTGTCTCTGTGGGTCGATGTGTTTGGCCTTTACAGAGTCGAGGCTGTGTAAGCCTCTCACGTAGTCGAATATGCTCTCACCTTCTGCACAGCTGGTGGTGCTTGTTTCCAGCTTTCTTAACTTCCTAAAAGTCCCATAAACGCTGCTCCCGCTGAAGTTTTGCCCTTCGCTGATGTGGAAGAGACGCGGGCTGCAGCAGCAGGTCGGTGCTTGGCAGGGAGGCCCTGAGTTTGCCATATGGAGAAGATTTTTAACCTTTGTTTCACAGATTTCGTAGAGCGCAGCATCTCTGCCTCACACTGACACCTCGAGTCGGTTACAGACAGTCGTACCTGGCAGCCAGAGGGCGAGCGGCCATCTGGAGCTGTGGGAGGTTTTCCCTCCAGGCACAATGAGTGCAGCGATGTCGATAAGAAAAGATAAACCAGCCCGAAGCTCTTTGAGATTGTTTGTTAGTCCTGTAGACTGCCGTGCTTCAGGGCTGCGGGTTTAGAAACACCACAGAATATTCTTGTCTCTGATTGGCTGGTAGACTTTTTGCATTAGCTATAATTTGTCTGCAACCAAAGCAACAAAATGAACGCTTTACGCTGCCTTATCAGGAAACCAGTAACCTGGAGTTAAAGATGACAAACACATCTTAGTTCAAGCTTCACTTGTGAGCTTTTAACCCTCTCTCACGGTCTTCTTCAGAAGCTTGAAGGATGATTTATTAGTTAAAATTTGCTACATCTTTGTAGTTGAAGGGTGCGTTGATTAAAATCAGCAGCCACTATGAAAATTCAATCCGGTTGTTTGGGCATGTTGCTGCTGGTGGCATCACTCAATTCCTGCAGTGTTGTGTCCTGTCGGCTCTGAACAAGTTCTGTCCATCCGGCGCAACAACTTGATCCAGGATGTTGATGATCAGCAGATGAAGTGCAGTTAAATTTCACAGACGTGGCTCAGTTATTTCTGTCATGTGAAACCAGGCGGTCGTATGTGTTAGGTGCCTTGATTATGTGCCGGTCTTCAGGTAACGTTGGTGGTATTTTTTGTTTGGTAGCTCAGTTCCTCCCAGGAGGCACTTGAACTAGAAACCCCCCAGTGAGTGTCTGTCACATTCACCGTCTCTCTGCCTATCCCCCCGGCGGACCCCGAGGCCTCCGAAATATGCTGCAGTAACCTGTCACGTAGCCTCTCGATGGTGCAGGAGTAGAATTCCTCAGTATCTGAAGGGACACCCGGAATTTCCTCAAGGGTCTGAGTTGAAACAGACTGTTTCTCCTTTTTTTGCCACTGAGTCGGTATGCAGCACCCAGGGAATATTTTCCTTAAGGGGAAATACATTCTTGACTGTTTTTTGCTGCTACACCAAAAAATCTGTCGAACAGCTATTATCTTTACTCATGGATGTAGAAAATATTGTCAGTTTCACAGTTTATTTGTCCTTTTGAGATCATATATCCATATATTCATTTCACAATATTCTCTTTGAAAGTAAGCAAAATGTCTCGTTTTCTTTTCAAAAAAGGGAAAAAGGCAATGTACAACTTAAGGAGAAAGTACTCCCCCATAAAAATCTTCTTAAAAAAGTAAAAAGTTGCCCCCCCCCTTAAAAATTAGAACAAAAAAAAAACAGACAGAAAAAAAAGTTTAACCCCCCCCCAAAAAAAAACAATGCACAACAACAACAACAATATAATAATAGTACTACTCATAATAATAATAATAATAATAATAATAATGATAATAATAATACTTCAGTAAAATAATTTTAGATATATAATTATGATCATTATAAATACACTTTTTGGGACATTTTTCCATGGAATTTAAAAAAAAAAAATTCCAAAGCCACTAATTTCTTTCAAATTATGAAACAGTTCTTGCCAAGTTGCTTATTGCCTTTGAACAGCCCTGCAAAGTCTGATTTGCGAGTGGGACTTTGGGAAATTTCGATGATACCTGAGTTGCCGAGTTGTGACATTTGTGTGACATTTCAGGGCAATGGCGACACTGTCAACAGACACTGTCTCCATGCTCCATTTGTTTTTTTTTTTGTTCCTAGTAGCTATCATTTACTTAAAGTAGTTGCACATTTTAGTATATGCATCTATTAGTTGAGTTATAATGTTATTTAAGCTTTTGAACAAATGAAAACGTCGGCTACGTACCTGATGTGCGTTCTGTGTGCTTCGTTCTGCAGCTGAAGCACAAAGGAGCTCTGTGCTACTTGCATTTGGTAAAACAGTCATAAAAAAAAACAACCTTTTTGCTGTTATATATAATAATAACTCGAATGTGTGTATGTCGTAATTATGACTGCACAACTGGAAAGCGTGATATTTCTGAGGAGCACATGAAGCCAAAGTACAAAGTGCTTACATAGAGTCGTTAAAGGAGAGTTTTTGTTAGATTCACATCAGCGGCCTGCTGAGAGGAGTCAAGTGTGCATCACTGAACAGCATCTTGATCACTCTTTGATGAGGCATCTCTCTAAAGGCAACATTGGCGCCAGTTTTTGTTTGGTAACTCAGATCTTCAGGAGGCACTTGAACCCGAAGCCCTCCCAGTGAGTGTCTGTCACATTCACCTGCTGCACCTCCTCTCTGTCCGTTTATCCCCCGGCGGACCCCGGGGCCTCTGAAATGTGCTGCAGTCACCTGTCACGTAGCCTCTGGCGTGAGGATGATTTGTGCCGACGCGCTCGGCTGCTTCCTCCCACTCTTCTTCTCTCCATCTGTCCCGCTCTCCCCTCCCACGGAGAGGTCACCGCCGCTGTTTCAGCCACGTCTCCTGTCGGCACAGAAAATGTCAGACGTGAAGGCGCTGTGAGGAACAACAGGTGGATATACGCCACATCAGCCTCACTGTCAAACAGCAGAAAATGATGTGTGCGCCCGATTTCACATTGTCATGTGTCATCCTCACGAATGTCATAGTGGCCGTTTCAACGGATCATAGTTTCTAGGCTATTTAGTCTGTAATGTGTCTCAGTTTTGACTCCTCGGTTTTGACTCGTGTTTTACTGCCATTTTTCTAAGTACTCGTGTGAGGCAGGAAAAAACTTAAATGAGGTTTAGTTTGCAATACAGCAGGCAAATTCCTTCCATAATCACGTCTCGTCTGGTCCGCCACCGACTTCATGCCACATAAAACAGTGCAACACGTTCCTACACAATAAAGCACGGTCAAAAACTTACATCGATACACACCTACACAAAGTACTCATCGTCTTCTATCCCAAAGTCAAACTATCGTGACGTCATACTGTTGCGATGTCTTCTACTATCTATCTAATACTATCACACTATCGCCTTTCGTCACAGAGCCCCTGGTAACTGGAGTAAAATCTTAACTTTCCCCCATGAAATTTGAAAGCGAAAAAGTATAAAGTCTCTCAAAGTGTAAAGTAGAACCTGAAAACGGTACTGAGAGAACGTCCACGTCTGTCTGCGGACTGATATCTGTGATGGAAACTGCAGATATTTTTCTATTAATAACCGCAGGTTGATGTGAGGGCGTAACGCTCGATAGATGTCATTACTCAGCCTGTGAGTGAACGTCACCCCCCTTCGTCTTTCTTACCACACACACACACACACACACACACACACACACACACACACACACACACACACACACACACTCCTCCATGAATTACGATATATAGACTGGTGTGTGTTGGCTGAGATCATCTCAGGACGCACTTCACTTCCCTTCCTCCCCTCCTCTCCCTCACTCCTCCTCTGCCTGCTCTGATAAACCCGGGGGGAAGGTCGCGGAGGAGGGACCGCCGGGGTCAGGAGTTCCCATCGGCTCCGGCTCAGACGCCGAGCGGCGGAGCCACATTTTGACAGGAATAAATAATTGCCTTGTTAGATTTTGGGATGTCAGTGTAATTACAGTCAACAGATGAGATGTAATGGAGCAGACAGTCGGCCTCCGGAGGCCTCGACTCTGCATCCAGTGATATAAAACACAGGGTTCAGCTCACAGGGTGTCACTCTGTGGCAGCGAGCAGGAGGCGAGCGCTCGCGCGTCTGAGCGATTTCCAGCTGATGTTTGTCCTCTGCAGGAAGGAAAACGTCACGAGGTTTAACAGGAAATGTGATTTTTTTATCCTAAAAAGTCTGAACCATGATCATGGTTTTGTTCAGTTAACACTGAAGCATTCATGGTGCAGTCAGTGCCGGTGTCTCCGCCGGTGTCTCCACCGGTGTCTCCGAATGTCCGCCCTGTCCTCATTCTCCGCTGTCTTCTCTGCCGCTCACTCCATCTGTGTCCGTTCCGCTCTCATTCTCCGCCGATGTCTCCAAATGTCCACTCCATCCTCATTCTCCGTCGGTGTCTCAAAAAATATCCGCTTGCTCTCATTGTCCTTCAGTTGATTCCAGTCTCTTCTAAGACACCAAAATGTCTCGATCCGGTCCTGATACTGTCATTTATTAGCGTGCTCGCTGCTCACAGTAACCGCTGAACACCGGTGTAAGCGGCCGCCGTCTCCCCGTCCCTCCTTCTGCTCCGTGTGTGTGTGACGGGGACATGATGAGAGGACATGATGAGAGGACACGCTGGACGCAGTTTGAGTTCAGGTGTAGTGAGTTTGCAGCTCGGTTCTGCTGAAAGAATAAACTGATTTCTAATGTTTGGTGTAAATGTGCAGAGATCACAGCAGAGCCGTTCCTTAGGGACGGCTCTGTAGCTGCTGCTTCCTGACAGTTTGGGGACATTTTAAATTTGTGCAGTTTGAGGGTTAATGGAAACCCGCCTGCTGTTATTTTACAGTGAAATCATTTACAGCATACTTTATGAATACATTAATTTCATTGACGTCATTATTCATTTTCAGATGCTTGTGGAAAAAAAGCCTCTCCACTCTGACTGTTAATATTAACAGAATACTAAAATAAAATAAACCGTTGACCCATATTAGTTTTGGGACACACAAGCACTTAAATCATCTTCACTGTGTTCTTCATTTGTAATTATGTGAAGACTGTATCATTATGAAAGTGCTCGTGTACCGCGTTAAACTGCGGCAGAGTGAGTCAGCTGTTGTTCCCTCTGAAGAACATGAGAGAGGCTCGGAGAAAACCTCCTTCCTCCCTGAACTTCACCACATCCTGGCAGATGAGAACATTTCCACTCGCCGCTTTGATTTTTTTTTTTTTTTTCATCTTTTCGAATTCAAGCCCGTTCTGCTCATCTAAAAGCCCAATTTATTCCTCAGCTGAAGTTGAAAGAAGACTTTCCCCTTCAGAGCTCTTTTTCCATCCAAATGTGTGAGCGTTTCTTCTTCTTCTGAGCAGGAGGAGGAGGAAGAGGAGGAGGAAGAGGAGGAAGAGGCTTTCATGAAAGAAAGACAAATCTCAGCTTGATTATGGCGACACCCACCCGAGGTCGAGAGCTGGTGTTTCCTTCACCTACACTAAATAATTTCACTGTAAAATAACAGTAAAGAGCTGGCAGCTCAGATGACTCCAATATAATATTATTTTACAGTATTTATACTCGACAGATTATCAGGGCCGATATTTGGCATTTTGCTGATTGTCTGTGTTTTATTTTAATCATCGCTGATAAAATTAGTTAATTGAAAAGTGCAAAGAAAGTGTCAGTATTTTTATTTCTTTGTTTTTTTAACTGATATTTTCACGTGAATGTATAAAATCGTTGCTGGGAACTTTCTGTATATGATGGATATTATCAGACATTTGCTAAAGGCATGTAAAAAGTTTTGTGTTGGAGTTTGATATATTCCAAATTCTAAATTGTGACAGAAAGACTTTCATTTTTATTTCTAAATGCATATCGGTTCCAAATATCGGTTTTCAATGATCTGTATCGGTATCAGCCCTGAAAAACCAAAATCAGTCCACCCCTAATCTGTACTTAGAGTAGAGTAGAGTAAAGTAGAGTAGAGTAGAGCAGAGCCGGTATCATGTAGTGGAAAGGCACCTTTAGTGTCATGTCACCTGGTGGCCCGGCCCCCATGGGATTATATGACACCTTTGCAACGAGATGAACATAAATTCAAAAATCATAATTACAGCTGAACAAATACAAAATTTTCCAGAGAAGAGACAAATAAATAGATAAATAAATTAAAAAAAAAAACATTTATTAAAAAATAAAAATAATGATAATAATAATGATGATGATGATTGTAGAAAAGTCATGCATCAGCAGAGAAAACCGCAGAGTCAAAAAGATCACAGGAAATCACAAAAAAGTAGCAAAGATTTGAGGAGCTGCTGCATCTACATGTGCTGCCTAAATCAAACCTCTGACGCTGCCCTTAATTCTCCATGCAGCACCCTGTTTCCAAAAAAAACACTGTGGTGACCCGTAAAACAGCAGTGCGCGGTTAAAGTCCTTTGTCCTGTTGCTTCATGTGGAGCAACCCTCAACGAACTACAGCAGCAAACCATTTCACACAAATGCAGCATTTTACTGTCGGAGAGTGTGTGAAAGTTAACGGCAGCTGCTCACAGCGTACGAACGCAGAGCTGCAGGGCTGCAGGGCTGCGTCACAAATGATGTGCAGCACAGTTAATATGATGAATGTCAGAGATGTTCAGAGGACGTCGACGGTGTCTGGTGGAATAAATGTGAGGTCAGACGTGTCAGCTGTGTTTAAAAAGTCGGCCGGCCCACTCCGCCTGCAGCTCGCTTTTTCTTCCAGAAGCCACAAAACAAATTGTCACGCTCTCCAGGTCCCCGTGAAATATGAGTGGTCATCAGAGGGCTGCTGGCATGTGGCACAGAGAGTCAGAGTGTGAGTGATGATTCCTCCAAAAAAAACTCGGGAGCTGGATTTCTAAAGATCAATTTCCTTTTGAGCCTGCAGAGCGGGCGGGACCAGAAAACCTCCGTCAGGGAGTCAGAGAGCCGTGACCGGAAAGTGTTCAGGTCTGAGGGCAGGGATGTATGAAGGACTGGAAAGAAAAACATTGTTGGGGGAGTTTTGGGTGCAGATTTGCATCAGCTCTCATGCGTGAAAAGAGTTATATTGTTGTCGTGTGTGTTCTCCGTGACTGGACGTGTGAATGTGTCGATGAACGTGTAAAGAAGCAACGACTGAACCTGCGGTCTGTTCATTTTTGCTCTTAACCACAGGATTTCATTGCACGTCTTTATTTTATTCAACCTTTTTTCAGGAAAGCAGCTGGTATTTGGCCTGAAATGGTAAAATATAACTAAGTACACTGACTCAAGTACTCTACTCAAGTACAGTTTTTACATACATACATACTGACAACTAAAGTATTTCTGTTTTATTCTGCTTCATACTTACATCCCAAACGCAAATATTGTACTTTTAATTATTTTTAATTATTTTCAAACCAGTAAAATGAAAGCATCTATCCTTTATATAAAAGTATTCAAACTGAGCTACAGAAATGATTTTTTATCATTATTTTCTAGCACGACTCAAGCAAAGGTTTTCTGATCTTCCACCTGTCCTGCATGTTGAAGGTCTGTCGTCGCTGTTATGTAAAAGACAAAAAGTTGTTGGTGGAGGTCTGGAGCAGACTGCGGTCAAGTTAGAGGAAACTGAAATTGACTGTTGGTTGGAAACAGGATGCAATCAGCAGCCTGCTGTGTGAAAGTCTGATGAAACCTGCAGCGACCTCCTGAGCGGCTCTGCAGCTGCACGCCGGTGTCATGCTGTTTTTCATCACCGTTCCTGAGAATCTTTATCACAAGAGGAAGTCGATCTTTAGTTCAAGATGAAAAAACTGTATTTTTTTATGCATTTGTAGAAATGACCAAACCTTTTTAATTAAGAAAAGTCAAGAAAATGAATCCATTACGAGTCCTGCGTCAGAACTTTTCGTGTTTGGAGTGATTTGTTTAAAGTATCAGACGTGAAGACGTGTCCTATAACTGAACTCAATATTATTCAAATGATAAATGATTCTTGTGAAACTCCTCAGTCGCAAAATCAAAGGAGTGTGATCAACTCCTAAAAATGAGCTCAGATAAGCTGCTGCAAAGTTTCTGTGCATCTTTGTGGGAGCAAAGCTAAACTTTTGACCTCCTCTTTCACTCTCTCTGTTATTCATTTTTTAGCACGTAGGCTTTTTAATTTCTGAAACTTTTATGTGGGAGTTTTTCAATATTTTGTAACAAGCGAGTTCTCTGCATACAAAAGTGTCTTTGAGATGACGCTCTCTCCGTATTGATTTTCCCTCCCAGTCTGAAGGAGAGTTTTCGTAGGCTGCAGGAGAGCAGAGACCGACACGACTTTGCAAACTCCGCCCGCCAATTGTTTACATATTTCACATAGCTTGTGCTGTTGTGCCTCCAGGCACCTGCTGCGCCGCTCAGAACGCCCCGCCGGGGGCCAGATATCCAATCGCTGCTCTGTCAGTCTGCATCTGCTCGATAACACAGAAATTACAGCTTTCTGCCTGTCTGCCCTCCTGAGTGAGATTTTGTTCTCTGACAGGCTGTGGACAGAGCCGTGCTGCGACTCTGTGTTTACTGTGTTCGGATGGCAGGAGGAACTTGTCTCACCTTGTTTTGAACCTCCTCTTTACCTTTGAACCTCCTCTGATTTACTGACAAATGTGCAGCTGACATTCAGCGCGAGAAGGGACCGTATATCAGTCAGACTGCGTACTTCAGCCAACAATGAACAAATGAACAAACACGTTTTGTTTCATGCATGTCAACAGTGATGCAATAATAGAAAATCAGGAAAAAATAAATCAATGCTGCATGAGAGCACTATATTACTTTAAATATTTTAGAAACAGAGAAGAACATCATAATTCTGAGAAAATGAATTAAGAATTTAATAAGAAAATATCACAATATTTCAAGAGGAAATGAGACAAAGGGGGAGGGGAGGGGAAAATCATGATAGTATTTTTTAAAAAACTGAGAATTTAAGTTTTACTTAAAAAGTAATGGTCTTATGACATAAATCTCATAATTTTGTATGAAAAAAATTCAAATATTTCAGAAAAAATCATAGTATTAAAAGAGGTCATATGTTTCATTTTGAGAAAAATGTCATTTAAGAAAAAAAGTCTTGATAGTTACTAAATGAGTCAGAAGAGAATAAAGTTGTAGAAGTCATAAATCAGAATGCATCATACTGCACTTTGCAGGAAAAAGTCATTATATTATGGGAACAAAAAAGAAATTTGATGAGAAAAAAATAAAATACTAAAAAACCCGCAACAAGAAAGATGAAGTGCTTGGCTCGGTGGCAGCTCGTAATGAGTTTCTTGTTATTTCTTCTGTTCTGAGTTTCCTTTAAACAATTTAAAAACAGAAACTTTAATGAAGCCAAAGAGGAATCCTCATTTTTTACATCACATTACAATCGACCATTTTTTGAAGTGCTATTTCACTGACTTCCTTCACTTCAGGCAGCTGCTGTTGTCAGCTGAGTTGAAAACTTTCAGAGTCACACAGCTTCGTCTCCATGATTATTTTGCTGCATTTACACTTTAGTTTTCAACGCTGTCTTGTTGTAACTGCATTCAAATCAAGGATGCTCCTGCAGACAGTCGGCTGCCGAACAGCAAGATCTGCAATAATTTCACATCGTCATTTTCATCAAAACGTCCACTTGCTAATTATTTGGCATCTTTGAGTTTCATTTTCTGCCAATACGGCTCCGTTGATTGGCAACAAACTGTGGAACAGACATATTTTTTCTGCAAGAGTGTTTTGTCTTTGTAAATCATGGTTAAATAACATGCAAGATGACAGACTTGGATAGATGCATTAGGCGGTTAAATCCACTGGTATGATCCCAGCAGTCACTGGGATGCCCACTGTGGAATGAACAGCCTGTGTGGGATGGACTGGATGGCACGTGGATGTTGTGATCCATCACTATTGGACACGTCCCTTGTTGTTGGTCCCTGAAGTGCAGCTAATGCCAGTTTTCATCGCTGCGTCCGTTCTCTCCCGGCTGTCCTCTCTGTGGCATTTTGAGCATGTGTGTCACATGACGCGTCTGCAGGGAGCTCCACCAATCAGAGCAGAGACAGAGTCCAGTCTGCTGCAGCTGTCTGGTGATTATTACGAGTGGATTTTTGAGTGGAGACAATCAAACGTGAAACCTCCTGTAGATTTACATGTGTAGACACAACAGTCATTAGTCTCTCAATTATTATTTCCAATTAACTTAAAAAAAAATCCTGGTTTGACAGCCGTTTCTTGTGCTGCCATCAAACACCTTTCACAAGCTATTTAACCCTTTGAAACCTGAGCAAATTTGTTTGATTGATTTAAAAAACTTGAGAAAAAAGGCACTGAACATGACATTTTCCACAAATTGCAAGAAACTACAAATGATGAAGAAAAATGACCCAGAAATTATATATTTTTTTAAAAAGGAGTGACAATTATTACAAAATTATTTTAAAAAGAAGAAAAATGTCCACAAAATGACATTTTCTTTCTTTCAAATGTCTTTTTATTCATTGACAATATTGATAAAAACAGTGACTGTACTTTTTTTTTTACCCAAATAACATTTACCCTTTATCACAACACATGCATCCCATCAAAACACAACTCAACACACAGATACCCACAGCCGACCACAGAGCACAGATCCTAAATTATCCACGAATAAACTAAAAAATGAATAAATAAAAGTAAAAAAATAAACAAATAAATGAAATTTAAAAAATAATGAAAACTGTATGTTAATTATTATACTTATGTTACAGAAATACAGAAAAAAAACATATATTTTTTAATTTACTGCACCTTTAGGGGTAATTTTCTTGTTTGTCCTTTAGTTTTTTTGCATTACTTTTTTGTGCTTATTTTCAGGTAATTTTCTTTTCATTTTTTTTACATTGATTGCATAACCGCACAAATAGAACGACTCAGTCATTTCGCAGTCGGATTTTATCGCCTTTCAAAAATATTGCTAAAGCAAATCTGCGATGAAAACTCGCGTACAATGATATTTCCGTCCTTTGCACTTCTTTTCTGCTTGCTTCACTTCATATTTTTGGCAAACCGTCTGCACAGAGCCCTGACCTCAACCTCATCCGATACTTTTAGGACTTTGAGCCAGAACTGATCACACAGCATCAGTGTCGGAAACGCTGAAACCAGACGAGCGGAGGCCGTTACTGCAGCAGATTAATGTCAAAAACAGTGTAGCATGTAGTGTAATCTTTGCGTGTCCACATACTTTTGGCCATTTATTACAGCTGACATAGAAATGTGGTTTTCCAGGAAGGAAACGTGTGAATGCAAAATACAAGAGGAAATTAGAGTGTGTGTTTTTTGTTGTTGCACTGATGAAAGATTGACGAGGTGAGGAAGTCATCTTTGATTTCATCTCCGTGTTGTTTCCCACTCGAGCGCCTCCGGACTCCTCGTGGGCCACTTTTTGCTTTTATGCTCCACAGATGTTGCCTCCGCTGCTTACATGTGTTTTGATGTTGCCCCCTTTTTTACGGCACGCTCTCTAAATTCCTGCTGCTCCATCTGCAAAAGACACTGCAAAGACAAATCATGTTGTGCTTTTCTTTTCATCTGTCGGAGAACGGCAGAGAAGGCTCCGCTAATGAGACGGATGAAGGACACTGTGCAGGGGAGATTTTTTTTTTGTAGCATTACAATATAGCAATTTACGAGCAGCACTGATGCCGGATGCACACAGAGGTGAGAGACTACATGAATATGAATGGTGGATTTAAATTCCCTTGATCTAAATGAAGAGCAGAAGATAAAAGAGGCCCGTAAGAGCGTTAATGAAGCTCAAATGATCTTTAATATGCCTGCATCCACCTCAGACAGGCTCATCAGATACTTTTTTTTTTACCGAGAGGACTTTTACTCCTCAAATATAAAGGTGAGTCCTCACTTTCTGTTCAAAGCTACTCTTCAGCTAATGCCAGCGCAGTTACGGCACCTGGCTATGTGACAACTGAGAGACACGGAGATGAAAACTATCATCCGGAGTTAATGGGAACAGGATGAAAGCATGACAGCTTTCAGACTCTCAATTCTCCTGCAAATGCAAAAAAAATGACTGAATATCGTCAAAACAAACTCTGCAGGTGAAAAAAGTGTCCTTTACTTCAGCAGCATATTTTACATACTGACTATGTGTTTTTATGTTACATTAAAGTTAAAAGTGACACGATGTTCGCTTTGACTTTAATTAGAGATTAAATATAGTTCTACACCTTCTCTCACTGCTTCATTGGACACTTTTCACTGCAAAGACCTTTAACTTTCAAATACAAAGCAGAATTTTCTTTTTATTCCAGTAAAGGAGTCATATCTGCAGTGCTCAGCTGACTGACAGAGGACTGACGCTGTCGAACTCACATCTTCAGTCAGAAGAAACAGTGCTTCAGTGTCAAAATACTCAGATAAAGTTCTGCGTTCATGTGATGTCGAAAGGTCTGAGTTTATATAAATAACTGTTTGAGTATTCGTTGTTTACCTCATGTTAAATTGAATGTGTGAAGAAAACTGGTGGCATAAAATCCAACAACAGAAAATTGAAGTCATTAGGGTCTGTATTAAAGAGAAGCAAAACTATACTAAAACATCAGTCTTATGTATTTGATTTTATGCTCAGTGCTTCCCAAATGCATGAATTTCCACTAAAATGGTGATATTTAGAGGACTTTACAGTCGCACGCAAGGGAGAGCAGAGGACCAGCAGCTCCAGTGTTCAGTGAGGTAAAATGACTGTTTTTTGTTTTTGTCTGCCTTTGAAGAGAGCAAATATCAGTTTTTCTTACAGATCAGTTCTCGTTTGGAAACAGCTGTCTGTGTAGGAAACACTGATCATGCAGCTTAATAAATGAGCCTGATTATTCTGCCCGAGCTGTGTGGGAGTTAGTAAACAGATGATACAGTTTTGCTGTTGTTAAAAATGGACCCCTATGACTCTGATTATTAAACGATTTTCTCTCTGTTAGGATTATTTCTGTCCTGAAGGCACGCAAGAAAAACAAAGTTTTCTCCACTAATTCCATGTAACCTGAGGCAAATAACTGAAATACACGTTTTTCTGGAGGTGAAGTGCTCTTTTAATATCTGCAGATAACATTCACCTTCTAAAGTAAGTTTGAGATGTTTCATGTTAGTTTTCATGTTAGTTATGACCTCTGACCTTTTCTTTTATAACTAATACAGTGATGAAAGGAATGGCATTGGTGTATAAATGGCATTCGGTGGTCTGAGGGTAGTCGCAGCAGCATTGAGCAAACAGTTCATCGCTGCTGCTCTTTTTACCATTCTCCAGCTAATTCTTTTTTTAATACAATACAAAGTACAAGATATATTTATTTTTCATTTATTTTAAACGTAGGAGATAGTAGGCGATATGTTTCAATTGTCAAATATATGCAGCGAAATAGAAAATGCAATGTTTCCCTTTAACACGAGTAAAAGTTGAGTAAAAACGCTACAAACGACAAAAATGTTCAGTCCTGACTGGACTTTCCTCTTTGTTTCTTCTTGTTTTCTCTCCATGTGGCAAAAACCCACTTAAGCCATGATGGATAAATACAGTGTGGCACTTTGGCAGTTTCCTTTATGAGGACACGAATAGTCGGCCTGCAGTATCAAATTTTTGGCTACGATGTCAGCAAGGAGAAGCTACTATAGAACGATCTACGTTCGTTTTTATGTTAATCCACTTTTTGTGTGAACATGTAAACTTCAGCACTCATACATTTGAATCTATCTCACCAAAAAACTCCATGCACAGTGACTTTATTTAACCCCCCCCCGACGGGATATTTGATTACAAAGTGAAAGTTAAAATAGCTGCCGCGTTTTCCTCATGGCGCCCGGCTGCAGCTGTTTTCACGGCCGGTGCCTGGAAAGTCTTTGCCACCAAAATAATCTGGGTTGGAGGCAGAGGGACAGTCTGTGGAGTCGTCACAGAGCTTTACTAAAAATGGACGTGTGTCACAGATTCATACGAGCACCTGCTCATGCCAGCAGCAGCAGCAGCAGTCATTTCACTCATGAAAGCGAAGGAGAAATAATATAACGTTTTTATGCACTTTTCAAAAGAAAGAAAGTTGGTCAAACCACCAAACTTTAGTGTTTTATAGCAGGATAACATCACGAAACTGCATGACAGAAAAAAGCCATTCCAGGACACACAGCAACCTCCTGGGTCCGCCTGTAACCCGAAATCTCATCTCCTGCACAATTACCTCTCGTCCCCCTGTCCCACCTGAGTCACACACCTTGTCTGCTATGTCTTCCTCCTCTGCTGCCTCTAATATGCATCAATTTGTTCCCGTCTTGAGGTAAAAATATCCCTTCCACCTTTTTGTCTCCGGCTTGTTATTTTCTTAGCCAGCACTTTTCTGCTGAAGGTCGCAGGAGTATTCAGTTTCACCTATTGTCAGGACACAATGCTGGTGAGTCACACTCACACCCTCCTTACCATCGACTGTCAGGAAAGTGAGCGGGACTGACATGTCTTTTGTGCGTTGCATGTTCATTCAATATTAACTCTTCAACACCTGGACCATCTTCAGTTTTCTTGTGCTGCATTTAAACACCTTTCACACAAATTTTATCCTCTGAAAACTAAGAAAATTGGAAAAACATAATGAGCAACTTGGCAAGAAATATCCTAAAAAAAAAGAAAGTAAAAGGTGACATGGAAATAATAAAAAAAGAGAAAAATGTCTAGAAAACTTTATTTACAAGTCCCTTAATTGTTTATTCAAGATTATGTTTGAGAAAGAAAGGAAAGAAAAAAACCATACATTTTTTTCAAAATAAAATTTCTTGAGGTTATTTTGATTTTTGTTTGTTTTTGCTGTTTTTTATGTTTGTTATTTACTTTTTACCCCCTTTTTTCCAGTCATTTTTTGTAATGTCTTATTTCTTGCTAAGTTTTGAGGCATTTCTTATGAAGTTGCTTGCCGTCCGCTGATGTTTTTAAAAGAAACCATGCTAATTTGCATAGGGTTCAAAGGGTTAAGCTTTATTCGGCTCATTTTAGTCGCTTAAGATGCATCAGCTGATTTTTTGGCCACTAGGGGAAAGAATAACTTCACAGTAAGCTTAAAAAACACACTTCTCTGACATATTATTGCATTTTAAAACTATCATAGCTAATTTGTTGTTATCTATTTCCACAGCCAGCAGACACAAAACAACATAATCAAGCATTCAGATCTGTTTTTCTCCACCTTAAAATATAAAATCCAGTATTCGCTCATATTTTCCTCTTTAGTTGCTCCTGTAGATGTTCCACTTTCTTCATTTTGCCTGTTTGCTGTGTGGTGCAGGACAGGTAGTGTACTGTGGGTTTATTAGAGCTTATTTGCAGAAAATAGTTGTTGGCAACAAGTCCAAAATATGTGTGCTGTGCTGTAAAAACAAAACTAGGAGCTAAAAGAGGCTTAAAAACTCGGTAGAGGTGCAGAGCTGCTGATCAGTCTTTAGTCTTTAGTTTGAAGTTTTGTCTCTTGTATGTTGCAGAATTCACTGACATTTAAAGGTGGAATTAAAAAATTCATGGATCGGATAACCCCCCGTGTCCTCTGGTTTAGGATTCTCTCTGTTGCTCAGGAGTTGCATGTTAAGGTTCAACATTCAGTGTGAGTGTTGCGTCAACTTGTTTCATCTGAAACTGAAGCTGAGAGAGGAAAGACTCCAGCTGAGCAGCGGTTAGCCCTCTTACAAAAGCCACGAGTTTTGTGGTTTTTATCCCCTTAATTTTGTAATCCCTTGCAGAACTGAATATTTAGATAGCAGCTGTTTAAGGTATTGAACAAATAAGCTGGATTTTTTTTAAGTGCATGGATAACTTTTGTTAGATTTTCTGTCCACTAAATTCACAAATTATTGAAAACTTGAAGCATTAAATTCATAGGACAGTCTGAGTTTATATTACTGTAGGATTATGTGATGGCTCAGGCGTGTTTAAGGTTTTTAAAGCCGTATTTCAGCCACCCAATAAGCATCTGTTTATCCCTCACCTTGAGTTACGCTAAAGAAAAAGTTTTCTTGTATGCCTCCAGTGAAATCCAATATGGAGAAAATTGTTGATGAACTGAAGGAAAAGGGGTTCATGTTGTTTTTTCGGAGCCAGGAGTTATTTGTACGAGACGTTGGAGCTGTTGAGGAGCGATGGGTGAATCTGACACAGACTAGAGTCATGGCTCGCAGACAGCCTGACAGTCAAGCGTCCCAGCAAAATACTCGCTGCTTTTTCATCTTCAGCTGGAAGTGGATTTGAGTTAAACAACTGAGGTAAATGGAACGACATCCGATGAATGATGGTCGATGTTTTCAGCTGCAACCTTAAGTTTATTTTGTGCATTTTTTAAAGGAGAAAATTCACCCAAAACTGGGAGTTTTTTGGTGACAAATCAGTGCAGTTTTCAGCTGTGATTGTGCCGCCAAAAAAGTGTCAATTTGGAAGTCGCCAAATAGAATAACACCTTTAACCCTTTGAAACCTGAGCACATTGGCTTGATTTCTTTAAAATACGAAGGCACTGAGCAACAACAGAAGAAATAAAAAATAGCAAGAAATAATTAAAAAATACAAGAAAATTACCTAAAATTAGTAAATATAAATAAATAAAAAATAATTAAGGAACTGACCCTGGAAAATTACTTAAGAAATTATTTAATTATCCATCTATACAGGTTTAAATATTTGAGAAAGGAGTCTAAAGCAGCACGAGGAAAGGGATGCCACTCCAGGTTTCAAAGGGTTAAATCCTTTAAAAGTGCAGAAGGCTGCATTAACTTTTGTGCTGTTTGAGCGACATTGTGCCCTCTTGTTTCTGTTGGAGTAAGTCACAGAAACCAAGAGACCAAACTGAAAGCAGCGACTTCAGTCACAGCAGATGGAGACTGTGTGTTGGATTTGTTCTTTGGGTAATCTTTGCAGGTTCTCTTGGGTTCTGCGGCCTGAAGGAGCCCCAAAGGTTCCTGGAAGCTCTTGTACTTTCTTGACGAGTATCTCAAAATAATGTCATCTTTGCTGCTGATTCGCCTCGCCGGCTGGACGCTGTGTTCACTTGGCAGGTGACGACTGCAAATTGCTCTCTGAGGTGTATTGATTGGAGGCGATGACCTTTAGAGTTAACTCCTTAAGGGCAACTGGACTGATTCAGACACTCAATTTACTCAACCAGCCTTCTGGGGCTGGTGCAAGAGGAGTCCACATGTCAATCACTTGTAGCACTGGTGTAAAGATTTATCTGCTCTTTACAGACGTGCTGAGGGTTGGACACACTCTCTCCTCGACACTCTGACACTCCCGGAGGTAAATACGCATATACACATATTTAGATCAGCTTATCTGCAGGTCAGTGAAAAGAAAATGTTTCAGGACCATTTATCGACAGTAAAAAGGATGAAAAATGTTTCTTATTCCAAACAATTTTAGCCAAAGCAGCATGGTTGGCAGGGGTGGTAATTCTGGTTGTTGATTGATTGATTTGATGCATCGCAGGGACTTTTTTTTAATCAAATGTTCATGGTACCCAGAGGATGAACCCTAAATGCTTTGGGGTTTGGCTGACTTTTCCTCTCATGCCACCATGAGGTTGATATTTGTTGTTTTAAGTGAAATGTCTCAACAGCTACCTGAGAGACTGTAATAAGATTTCATTCGGACATAAACACCTTGCTTTCGTGCGAGAGTCCATAGTTCTCTCTTTCTGTGTGGATGTGTAAGGTTTTTCTACGCAAACACCGTTTCCCACTTAAAATGGGAACGTCAGTGCTCACAGACGTAGCTTGTAGTAAGTATTTGTACCTGTGATGTTGGATGCAAGTGTCGTACGAAAGAGGAATTCAAGAAACCGCGATGATGGTCGTCTCATCCACAGATCAGGGATTCCACAGTCATATTTTCCAGGCCTGGAAACGTCATGGAATTAAAAAAAAAAAAAAGCATTGACAGTTTTGGTAACGTTATGGCATTTTGCAGTGTGATGCCCCCTGAAATAATCTTTTCCACGTAATGTGACTTAACATCAGATTTATTTTATGTAGCTGACGTAACGTAGCTCTGATTTGCGCCGTTGTCGATGTTTTGTTAATCATTACGTATAGCTGTCATTTTTCTTTCGGCGGTCCATTGCTCCTTCCATGTATAAATAGCTGTAATATGTTTGAATAGAGCCTAATATGAGGCAAGGGAGAAAAATGTAGTGTGGGATCTTGAAAACTCATGGAAAAGTCAGTTTTGAAATCCATGAAAATGCATCGGGCCCCTTAAGTATATTTTCACACAAAATGATAAAGATGCTGGTTGGCTTGTTGCATTTGGACCAGAGTGAGTTTTCTTTACATGCACAGAAACACACAGACATCGTCTGTGGTTCACTCTTTTTTTAAATAGGTTTCTTATTATTTGTAATTCCTCCAGTTTGCATCCTCTAAATACCGATTCCCAGTTTAGAGTCTTCATATTTCATCTCATCTACATCACCCTCCCTTTGCATTCACAGATCAGCACCAATCAGCTGGACTCAGACTCACCCTCGCCCTGATTCCCTCCCACTCCGCCCAAATCCACGGCGGCATCACGGCCTGTAACGCTACAGAAATTACGGGGCCGGCACAGCAGTCATGCCTCGTCCCCGTCATAATTGCAGCTGTCAGATCTGTTTCACGATGTCTTCTGCCAAATAATTACCCCGGCGCTGCGCTCACTGGGGGGAGAGAAAGTACATGGCAGACTAGTTCTTGGCTCCCGTTTTTTTCTTTTTTCAGCTAAGTCATTCAACACAGCACAGTTTGTTGGCCGGCTTCCCTCCATAAAGACTTTTGGAGCCAGGTCTTGTGATTTGAAACGCTGGCAGCGCAGCGTCTGGGATGGAAGCTGCATAAAACCTGCTTTTTAGGGCAGCTGCACCTTTCCTCAGCCTGCGGGGGGAATAAAACAACTGCTCCCTGCCTTTTTATGTCATTGCATACTAATAAATCCATACATCTTTCATATCTTTATTCTGACAGCTTGATATCAGTGCATATGGCAGTATATTAAATTACAGCAAAATCAAGGGAGTGGATGTAGGAACATTGAAACACCAGACTAGCACTCAATCACGTGTTTTATTGCCTGCGTGCCAACACTTTTACTTGTTCTCAGATAAATTATTTCAGAAATCAAGTGAAGCCTGACAAGCATGACAAGACGAGTTGCAGGAGAACACTTTGCTCAGTCATTAGAATGATCATGCTTAATAAAACGATATAAATAAATATCTGTCTGCAGCATTAATGATGGAGAGGTGCAGGACGCTACATGCATAATCCTTAAAGTAAAATGAAAAATCTGTTATGTCTTCAGTGTCATTTATTTATGTGCAAATGATGCAGAGTGGGATAAGAAACAAAAGCTATTCTGCTGATTTAAAAAAGCCACAGGAGTCTTATGGGAGAAAAAAAAACTTTCCAAAAGAAGAAACAATCCATCCACAAGAAAAATGAGAAAGATAAAAACAGCAAACAGACACAGGAGACCTGTGCTGAGTCACGTCCAGACTCAACATGGATGAAAAGATTCACAGACCGAAATGAAAATAAGAAAGTTTGGAAATTGAAAAACGGAAGACAAAGAAAAGGCCTCATGTGGAAAAAAGTTTGAGTGATTGGATTTTATTTTTTTATTTGTCATCACCTAGATTTCAAGAGAAGTCGTGATGTTGAAATACTGAGAGAGGCGGGGGTTCTGCATCTTAAGGAGCAGATTTTTATCCTAAACAGAGAAACTCAGAGAAAATACACTTTTTTTCCTTTAGATTGCAACTTAAAGGGATACTTCGCCAATTTTCAACCACAGTTGTACCATAACAATGCGGTTAGTATGTGTGAATAAACTATAGCAAACTTTCCTCCATCGAAACAGTGCGTAGATATACGCACTGTTTAGATAAAATGATAAAAACTGATCAAAAACACGTCATCCGGCAGAGTTTCGCTGGCTCTCGGGGCTGTTACTCAAACTACAGGCTGTCCTTTTGCATTTTTGTGTTGCCCCCCACCCATGCCACCACTGTGGACACAAAGAGTATAGAAGTGGATCAAGAGAGAAACCCGCCTCTCTCTCTCTGTAGAACCTGAACCAAAATTCGGTTGAACAGGAAAACGAGACAGCGCTGATCAAATATACATCGAGATTATGTTACTGCACTGTTCCATTTCTTACATAAGAAGTTTGCAAAAACATATTAACTGCTGTGTTTATCTGTAAAGAAAAGCGCCCGGCGTTGCCAAATTTTGTATTTTGCATTTCCCATTGACTGAGTCATCTCGCAATTGTGTTTTATTGACAATTCGAAAATATCACTTAAGTTTTGCGCAAATCTGAGAGCGAGTCCGGCAAAAAAAAACTGAAAAAAACTGAGATGACATGATAAAACTAAGCAGCACTGATCAGATAAAGATCCGATCAGTTAAAACAAGATTCTGTTCCACCGGCAGGAGCGTTTATTGCACCGGTACAGCGCAGTCTGCTCTGGTAGTTGTGTGTTTTCTCCCTTTTCTCTGTTTTCTCTGGTCATGTAGCACCAATTGCAAAACTATTTATGTTTTTCTACTGCAGAGATGGAGTCGTCCTATTAAAAGGCCATCTTTCCAGCTGTGAGACATTTCTTTAAGTTGTCTCCCTGCAGGAATCATGGCGATAATAATGCATATAAAAACAACTTCCACGTAGCTGTGTATTTCTTCAAACCTGAGGAATGTTTTATTTCTAGACAGCGTCAGATGAATCTGTGTAGCTTTTGTTCTTTGTTCGCAGATGAAATGCGACGAGATGAGATAAGAGGAGAGGAGACGAGGAGATGATATCAGATCAGATGAACTTTTATTGATCCCTGAGGGGAATCTGGGTCATTACAGCAGCAAGAAAAAGAGGCGTATAGCTTGTGGAACAAAGTCAATAAGTGGATGAAGTGAAAAAAAGATATTAAAGATGATGGTGTCTGTCTCCTTTAGTGAGTCTCCAGGATGTCTAGAAAAACATTGTGTTCAGGTCTTGACACATTTACAGGTGTTGCTCTGCAGGTGAAGAATATTTATATCATTGCAAGGTGTTGCAAAAGGAGGTGTTTGTGTACGGTAAATCCATGCAGCTTAGAGAGGATGAAAAAAACAGTTGACAATAGAAACTGTTGCAACAGTTGTTCCCTTATTGGGTTGTTTTGTTGGATTAAAGGTTCAGTGTGTAGGATTTAGGGGGATATACTGGCAGAAATGGAATCTAATATGTTTGTTCTGGTATGTTTTCTTTAGTGTATAATCCTCTGAAAATAGGACTTGCTGTGTTTTTGTTACCTGAAAATGAATGTTTGCATCTACATAAGAAGCAGGTCCTTGTTTATGAAGATCCAGCCGGCAGCGTCAGTTCATAACGCTGCTGGACAGCAACTGTCAAGGAATTATGACAGAGGGGTGGACAGCTCATCGATCTGACCGGTTGTCGGGGAAAATATCGTGTTGGTGGTATTTTAATGATTGCTGCTAAAATTAATTAATGAAAAAGTGTGCGTTTTACACTCAGCCACCACCAGAGAAGACAGTCTGCAATACATGCAATTCATTTGCAGCATGGGAGGAACTCTCAGTTTTGCTAAAGGCATTTAAAAAAGTTTTGTTTTGGAGTTTGTTATATTCCAAATCAAAATTTTTGACTGAAATATTTACATTTTTATTATAGATGCAGATCGGTTCCAAATATCGGTTATCGGTGTCATTAAGTACTAATAATAGCTATCAGTATCGACCCTGAAAAAAACAATAAAAAATCAATATATGCCAGTATCTACCGGTAACGACATAACAACATAAGGAGCTGTGAAGTCCCTGCAGGGCGAGATCCAACAAACCCAAGACTTTCACCAGGGAGCCTGCTGTTCACTTCCTGTTTAAATGTTGAGTAAAACCATGATGTTTTTTTTAAACTCTGTGAGTTGTTTGCTGCATCCCAGAACGTCAACAGCAGATTCAGAGTGATATCTAGAGCATAATATGTAGATGTGAAAGTCCGTTGACAAAGAAGCAATTTGTGACGACTTGGGATAACAATGTGTTGGAAGATCACCATATTGCACCGCCATATTTGTAGAGTAGCCCAAAATGGACAATGGACTTGTCCGACATGTCAAACAGCACTGGAAAAACCTTTGTTTGTAACGTGAAACTGCTTTATTCAATGTCTTTATCGGTTAACATTACTTGTTCTGTTCATTTTTGGAGAGGAAGTGGATAACGCAGTTCCCGGAAAAAACCCTGAATGATTAGCACTGACCAGATAAAGTTTGTAAAGTCAGCTTGTTTGCAAGCACACTTTACCTTTAACATTTTCTACATTTTCTAAAAAAAAAAAGACGATATGGCTTTTATTTTCACTCTGAACAACATTTGAGAACAAATTTTAAATGTTTAAAGACAAATAATTACTGTTAGATGTATGTTTCAGTGTTTCTTTCACTGGATTTTAAGAATCTGAATCATAAAACTTAAACATTTCCCGTTCTGACATCCCCACACACATTTGATTTCTTTACGGTCCGAAAGCACAACTTTGAAATTACTTTGCACTTTCCAATTATATTTTTAGAAAGTACATTTTCTTGCTCCATTTACCTGATTTTTGCCATCTTGAATTATTCTGCCGTTTGGTCCGACAGTTGGCGTGTCTGCGGCGCGCTGGTCTGCTGCTGATGGAGTCAGTCAATGTGACCACAGCAACTGATGCGAATGTTCCCGCAGCAAAAGCATGAATTAAACATGTGATCAGCTCAGTTTAAATCATTAAATCTCAAACAGGCAGCTTGATATGATGCCTCCTCTGATGGCAGAAAACTGCATGTTTTGAATTTTGAAGTGGCGATGGTGGAGAGGTTTAACCACTGATTAGGAGACACTTTTATATTTTTACATGCATGCTTTTAAAAAAAGGCTGAATTTAAAGGAGACAAATGTGGTAAATTTTCTGGCATTTAATTAGCATGGTTGGATGTTCTCACATGCTGCAGCCTTAAGGTTATTTTAAGGTTTGTTCAAGGAGAAAATCCACCCCCAAAAAACATATTCAGCTCATTTTTGGAGTGAGATCACGGAGCTTCTCCACAGACCCTGAATAATAGAAGAACTTGCTCTCTTGAGGCAGTTTGACTGACGTGGAGACATTTCTACGTCATTTTCTCACATTTAAATCAAACTTTAACAAAAAAACATGCACCCAAAGGGTCATTGATTCAGTGTAGTGCAAAAATCAATCTTCAAGGGCCACTTAATTGCTTTTCCTTGACCTTTTGACCTTTTGACACACTGTTAATTCAGAGTTTAAGTTTCAAATCAACATAGATGAGGCTGTTTGGATCTACGCAATCAAGCTCCGTCAATCTGATGACTGTGTGAAATGACTGAAAGCTCCAGAACGCGTGGACCTTAAAATTATTTTGTCAGGGTCAAGAATGCACGGCCAACTAACCATTTTAAGTAACTTTTAAACAAAATATCCCAAACAGATGTAGGTTTCAGTTTCTCTGGTGTGCGGATATTTGGCTTTTTTGCTTCTCATGTCATGAACTGTATCTCTTTGGGATTTTTAACAGTTTTCCAGACAAAATAAGCAACGGAAAGATGACACTTTAAGTTAAATTTGATAGTCCTTTTTTGACATTTTGCGCACAAAATAGCTGCGTGCACTTTACCATATTAACCAGGTCATGGCTGGACAAAATGTGTTCACATAGTTGGAGACAAAAAGCTGGTTTCTTGGAGCAGAATCATTATCTTTGAAAGTTACGGCTGTAATTAGATTAAGCTCAAAGTTAAAGGTGCTTAAACTTTAGCATTCAGTAGGTCTGTAATAGGCAGCACAGTTGCAGACGAAAATGTTGGTGTTGTACATTTCTGCCAATCATGCATGCACTACATTTGTTCCTCATAAAAATCATATCAGTGTTTCAAAAGTGACAGTTGACTGTCTCATCTGGAGGTGGAGGAGATGGTAGATGATGTGACATCCAGTTAGGGCCGGGCGATAAAGCTAAAACAATATCAACTGTGACTGAACTTTTCTTTGATTGAAATATGAGATGTCGTCCATAGAATGTTGATAGAACGCATTTCAGCCATGTCCACTCTGCTCTTATCCTCCGCTGGTGTCTCCGCTGGTGTCTCCGCCGGTGTCTCCGAATGTCCTCTTGCTCTCATTCTCCGCTGGTGTCTCCGCCGATATCTTCAAATGTCCGCTCCGCTCTCATTCGCCGGCAGTGTCTCCACCGGTGTCTGCACTGCACTCATCCTCCAACGGTGTCTCCACTGGTGTCTGCTCCGCTCTCATCCTCCAACGGTGTCTTCGCCGGTGTCTCTGAATGTCCGCTCGCTCTTATTCTCCGCCGCTGTCTCCGCCGGTGTCTCCGCCGATATCTCTGAATGTCCGCACCACTCTCATCCTCTGCCGGTGTCTCCCAATGTCCGCTCCATTCTCATTGTCGTGTTTTTTGTAATGTGTTTAGGCTGATCACAAGGTCACAAGTCTGACACGTGTTAAGGACATGGACAGACAGAAGGGACAGCAAACCAAAATAGAGAGCTGGTGGTGAAGAGCCTTTGATTTGATTTGGTCTTGAAAATGACTTTCGGTTATTGGTTGAAATGATCATTATCGTGCATCACTGCTTATGATATCTTCATTTCTCACTTAGGAGTCAAAAACCTGAAAGCTTGACAGAATGAATATCGTGATATATATCGATAAAAAAAAAATATTATGATAAGACTGTTTTCCATATTGCCCAGCTCTACATCCAGGCATGACCACTGCCACGCTGCAGACCACTATTCAACACCACCAAACAACAAAACTGATGTTTTTTTAGTGAGTCAGCGGGGGGGCATTTTCAGATGTATTCGTTTTGTGTGATATTTAATTTAATAATTTCCACGAGTGTGCCACCAAAACTGTTTTTGTTTTCTTCATGGGAAACAGAGGCAATTCTTTTAGTGTTTAGTAACATTTAAATACTTCCAGCCACATAATGCCACCAAAGTGGATGTTTTTTTTTGTGAGACATTGACAGCATTTCCAGCTGTGATTGTGCCACCGTGTGCAGGTGTTTTTAAGCAAGACATGTGGTCATTTTCAGCCATTATTGTGCCAGAAAAACGGCATCTTAAAGCCAAAACAAAATCATTGCCATAACCAAGACACACACACACACACACACACACACACACACACACACACACACACAGGCTCCTGTTAACACCAGCACACAGCTTGATGCTTGTACCATCACGTCTTGTAGAAGTATCTTGTCAGCGGGGGTGCAAGGGATGTTCGAAGAGCATGTGTTTAGGTGTGTGTGTGTGTGAGTGTGTGTGTGTGTGTGCGTGTGTGTGTAAGACTGTTTGTGTTTATCTGCAAGCAAGGCATGCTGGGGGTGTGCATGACATCTTGCTGTGTTTGCTGAAAAAGAAAAAAGCTGAAAAAGAAAAAAGAAAGAAAAATGTAGACAAAACCTCCCCAAAAGGAAGATCCAGCCTGGGTCTGACTGGCTGTACACAAACCCAATTATAGAGCAGAGAGAAGGGAGATTGGATTACACACATACACACACACACACACACACACACACACACACACACACACACACACACACACACACACATCAATACTTGCACATTTTGGCTCATTTGGCTGCTTTAACAGTAGCTGTGTTCCACTTATCCTAATCAAGACACTAAATGCACACAGAAAAGACAGCAATGTGTGTGCAGCAATGTGTGGTGTGTGTGTGTGTGTGTGTGTGTGTGTGTGTGTGTGTGTGTGTGTGTGTGTGTGTGTGTGTTTTAGGTATTTGGTCAAATTGACTTCTATGAATGGTTAAGCCTCAGAGCCAGCAAACACATCCACACTGAGTGCAGGTTGTTTTGTGGCTTGAAAAGTGAAATGTATGGTAATGTGGTAATGCAGAGCATGTGTAGTTAATCCTCTTAGTGGTTTCCTGTGAAGACTCTTGCCCTCTCTCTCTCTCTCTCTGTTTATATGTCTCTCTGTAACAGCTCTCGCTCCCCATCGTGCACGCTTTTTACCAGCTGCTCTGTAGTAAAGAAATTGGATTCATATGAAAATATGTCTGTGCACGGTGCTCCAAAGTAAAATAACTCTCTTCTATCCTCACCACGCATGGACGTGCACAGACTCTGTCCAATTATAAAGGGTTAAGACAGGAGCTCTTGAAGTTTACTGGAAGCAGTTTGAAGATAAAACTGGATATGAATAAAATTAGTGCAGTAAAGACTCGAAGAAACCAGCGTTTAACACTGTGAAACTTCATGGTGATTTCCATAGAATTGCCACGTTTAGGTCATTTTATTTTGCATCAAGTTAAACTTTGGCACTTAAAATCCAGCAGACACTTTGTCACACCTCTCGATGTGATATTGACACCAAAAGGTCCCTTTAGTGTCTTTCTGAGACGCATCGGGCCTCACTAAGTCCAGTGTAAACACTTCTGCATCAAAACTTGCCTGATATTAGACAGAACTGTCAGCTCGTTACACTTGAGCCTCTTTCCCTCTGCAAAAAAAACCCACTAACGTGGCTTTTTAATGTAATGGGAAAGGTTATAATCTGCATTCACGCCTGCGTCGAATGACTCTTCAGTAGTCACAGGTATTAAATGGCTTCGGCTCTGAAACAACGACATACAAAAAGTTCACAAAAGCATGCACACCCAGACAAAAAAAAGCTAGATGCTGGGCACGAAATAATATATAAGAGAAAAACACAGTCTGCACACTAGATTATGCTCCCATAAATATAAAAATTCAATTATAATGATTACTACTATTTATTACTATTTTTATTACATTTTTACTGAACTTTATAAAAAAAAGTTGCAGGGAACTTGCTGTATATGAAGTTTAAAATTTCAGTTTTTATTCAATACTTACTAAAGGCATTTCAAAAAAGTTTTTGTATTGGAGTTTGTTAAAATACATATTCTGAATTTTGACAGAAATATTTTTATTGTAAATGCAATTCGGACCCAAATATCAGTTTTTGGTCTCATTACGTACTTATAATCAGTATCAGTAAACTGGAAAAACCAATGTCAGTCAACCCTGGTGCTTAGTTTAGATAAAATCCTGATCCTTTGTGTTTTTTACTACTAGTAACCAAATACTTTTTCTGTCAAAATTTAACCGCAACCAATTCACAACATTGCGTAAATGTGTTTTAGCTATATACTGTACGTCACATAGATACTCTGAAGGGTGCCCCTAGCGTCACTATGAGACGCTGCAGGGCTGTTTTACGTTTACATTGTACAGATGTTCTTGATGTTGCGTCCATTCAGATCAGATCAGATCAGATCAGATCAGATCAGTCTGGACAGATCAGATCAGATCAGATCAGATCAGATCAGATCAGATCAGATCAGATCAGATTAGATTAGATTAGATAGATCAGATCAGATAGGACAGGACAGGACAGATCAGATCAGATCAGATCAGTTTAGATCAGATCAGATCAGATCAGTTTAGATCAGATCAGATCAGATCAGATTAGTTTAGATCAGATCAGATCAGATCAGATTAGATCAGTTCAGATTAGATCAGATCAGACAGATCAGATCAGATCAGATCAGATCAGATTAGTTTAGATCAGATCAGATCAGATTAAATCAGATCAGATTAGTTTAGATCAGATAAGATCAGATCAGATTAGTTTAGATCAGATCAGATCAGATCACATTAAATCAGATCAGATTAGTTTAGATCAGATCAGATTAAATCAGATCAGATCAGATCAGATTAGTTTAGATCAGATCAGATCAGATTAAATCAGATTAGATTAGATCAGATCAGATCAGATTAGATCAGATCAGATCAGATAGCAGCAGTGATAACCAGCAGATTTACAGTAAAGGGAAAAATCAAAGGACGAGAGCGAGAGAGAAAGAGAGAGTTTGTACCTTCTGTATGAGCACTGTGTACTTTCATCTCTCTGTGTGAGTTAACTGACCCGCAAGGACTGTGTGTGTGTGTGTGTGTTGTGTGTGTGTGTGTGTGTGTGTGTGTGTGTGTGTGTGTGTGTGTGTGTGTGTGTGTGTGTGTGTGGTGTGTGTGTGTGTGTGTGTGTTTATGTTTCCCTGCAACTGCGCAGCTTGTGCATCTGCAGTGTGTGTTTGCAGTTTGCCACCCTCAGCTTAACTCTGCTCTAATTTCCTTCTCCCGCTCTGCACACTCGCACACACTCATGCTAAATGGCATATGTTATTTTTGTTGTGTAGCTCAGAGGGGTGGCAGGGCCTGGTGGTAAACTAAATGATGCCGCACACACACACACACACACACACACACAGCTGCTGCTCTTCTCATTCAGACAGCAGCACGCCTTGTTTCCTGTGTCAGATTCCCTTTGGCCGCTAAAGCTGTCAAGGAGCTGCCCCTCTGGTAACCCATACGTCCTCATCTTAGTGTGTGTGTGTGTGTGTGTGTGTGATGGGTGTCTGGTCGTTTTTCACACCCATAAAGAGTGAAGTGCAAACTTTCCGCGCTTCTTTTACGAGCTTAAGATTTAGCTTTTATCAGCTGCTGCTTCTTGAACTCGCTGCATCATATTTCTGGGAGCAGATGTACGTATACGCCGTGGAAGTTTTTTTGACGCTCGCTGAACTGCTGCTACGCTTTTACACCCCGAGAAGAAAGTTTTACCATGTTTACAACCTGCCAGGAGGAGTTACAAGCAGCAGACTGGTGTCTCCTTAGCTGAGAGACAGTATTTTGTCCAAACAGAACCCTTCAAAGCACAATTACACGCACAGTTTCAGCCTGTTCAGTCGACTACACAGTATGGAGGGAAGGTGGGACATCCTCAGGTCACACTTTCATTCATTTTATGGCAGGCTGATGTAAGAGTGCTCCTAGAAGGCTGTCTTACATCATAAATTAGGGTTAGCCCAAAGTAGAAACCAGAGTGACAATTTGACACAAAGTTGGTTGGTTTTTGGAGACATATGATAGTAAAAAAGTGTCTCAGATATACTAGAGAAAGTGTTTATATCTAAAAAGTTTGCAGATTCATAGCTGATTTGGAGCGTGCTCTTAAAGTTAAAACTAAGCATTCATTACATGCAAAGAAGACAACCCAGTCGTTTCTAAAACCACAGACACATTTGAACGTTATTATTTAGCAACATGTTGAAATTTTATGTTGCTTTTATATTTTGACATCTCTGTGGTGAGTTTGTGTTCTTCGTGCACAAAGACACTTGGATATTAGGAAGAGATCAACTTTTGGCTAAAAATACCTTCTTTCGGTGGCATTATTCCGACAGAAAAGGCAGTTTTGCTTTTGTAATAAACAAGCGCTTTTTGTTGCACTTTTCTGGCAGGATATGCAGCGATGGATCTGTAAAAAAAAAAAAAGTCAACACAGTGACAGGTTGCAAAAAAAACACCCACTTTGGCAGCAAAAAAGCAGCTGGAAATTCAGTAAAAACATGCTAAAAACAGCTGGTTTTGTTGACAGCACTTGGTTCTTTTTCTTCTTGTGTTTTTTTTTTTTTTTTGTGTACTTTCAGGTAATGTTCTTGCAGCTTTTTTTCCTTTTTTTTTGCAAATTTTTGGGCCATGTCTTGCTAAGGTTGAAGTGAATCAAACACATTTGCTCAGGTTTTAACAGGTTTCAATGCTAGGGGATAGAAGTTTATTCCTTCCTAACATACACCACTTTGAAAATGGAGCGTTCATTACACCTGAAGAAAAACAAGGTCTTTTTTTACATCTTAATGGATTTAAAGGGAAAAAAATATCCAGTTTTATCTTCTCTCCCATTCCTTCAGTCGTCTGTTTTAGTAAACAATGTTTCGGGGAAATGTAGTGGAGTAAAAGTATACACTTAATTTTAAAAAATATCCGGGAGTAAAATTGAAAGTTGACAGAAATCTAAACACTCAAGCAAAGTAAAGATTGTCCCAAAAATACTCTGCTGTAAAAGTGTTATTACTTAGTTACATTATGCCCCTGCTAATAATACTGGTTTAACTATTAACTGTTTAATGGGGCCTTAAACGTTGACTGGGAATGTGCAACATGACCAGTATGCATGTAAAGCTTGAGAGTCGGCGAGTAATCCTGCCAACAGGACATCCTCTGACCTCTCCCCTTTCCTTCTGTCTGACGCGTCTGGAGTTACAGGAGCGGTTTCATGAAACATTATCCAGCTGCTATTTCTCAGTACGGGATTGCAGTTGTGTTGCAGCGCGGGGCTCCAGCTTTGCTCACAGCTGCTCCAAATTAACATTTGTTTGGAGATTCATAAGCTGCTCGCGAGAAATCAGAGGCGTCAAAATGGGTCAGAAATGACTCGTCGTTAATTTTTAACTCAAGTTGCATTTTTTGCGTCCCCACAAGGTGGAAAACAGTGATTTAGAAAGTTGCTCATCCTCAAATCCCTGGTTATACTGTAGCTGGAGAAATGGAGGGCTGCTATCCGCATCACCTAACATGACTTTCAGCACGGCTGAGTGGGGAGCTGATGCATTATTGAAAAGCACGCTCATGTGCACATGAATGCGAGGGCCGAGTCAGAGCTGCAAGGTGATTCCCCGCAGTGCGAGCCGTCTTTAGTGCCTCTTCCTCCCCGTGTTCGGGAATATACGGCAGATAAAACAATAGAGCGACTTCAAAGGCTTGCTCTCAAAGCTATCTACATATATGAATTATTTACCTTTTGTTTTGTTAACCCTAAAAGCTGTTTCTCAGAGCTGCAGACTGTTGCTTGTAAAGATGTTTGGCGTTAGAGGTGAAATACGCGAGCCGGAGGGAGGGCGATGTGTCTGCAGCCGGCCCAACACCGTGGGCTGGCAGGAGCAACCAAACGGGAACAAATTAGATAGATTTGTCGAACAGATTTCGAATTACGCAAGGTGGCTTCAACATGAAATCCTTTTGATTGAATGCAAATTTTTTTTCTCAGATGTGAGGAAACCTGTAAACTAGATAATGAATGAGCCAGCTCCTCCAAAAGGCGTGCAATCAAAGGAGAGAAGCTTCAGACTGAACGCCTGCAGCATGCATTATGTATCACTGCAGGCCTGCGAGGTGAAAAACACTATGTGATTTACTTTCTGTACCTTCTGTTCACCTGCAACTGTAATTTTTTCTCTGTTTTTCCCCTCAAACTGGATCCCCGTGAGATTTCTTTGACTCGCCAAAAAATTGTTCCCTGAAATTTTTTTTCCCCGAGTGTTGAAATCTCTAAATCAGACTAAACCTAAAGTGCAGCACAAACTGTCAGAGCAGTGTGAAAACTTTTAGCTGGGCTTGTGACATGGATTTTTCATCAGCGCTAATGGTCGCTCAGACAGAGACGCTGAGTTATCGAGCAAAAAGCTTCTGTTTGTGTGTTCGCCGTCGCAGAGCTGCACAGGAAAAAAAAACGGCCGTGGTGTTATATCACACCTGGCCTTGTCATAAACCCTCTCCTGGCAGCTCTGTCTCCCGACTTTATTTATGATTTGTCTAAAATGACATCCTCTGCGGCGAGCTGTTTTTATGCGTTCTGTTCTGCTTTGGTGGAAGTTCAGAAATATTAACCAGCGAGCTGTGAGTGTGCATTTCTATTCTTGACCCTCCTAAATGGGTCACCAACTGCAGGCTGGAATAATCCAGGCAGAACGGCCCAAAGTTATTTTTGTTTGGTTCCTTCTGCAGCACAGAAATGGTTTAAAGGTCCGGTCTGGAGGATTTAGCGGCATCTAGTGGTGAGGTTGAAGAACAGAAACTTCTCAAAATGTCCTAATATGTGTTTCCAAGGATTGTGAAGGAATAATTCACCCTACTGTCTACTCACTGCATGCGAGTGTCGTGAAGCATGTTGGTTATTGTTTTTGGCGCTCATGTTAACAAGTTAGAGCAGCTGCCTGTGTGAGCAGCGCTCGTCAGACGCGTCGCAGCGCTCGTCAGACGCGGCACATCTGAAGAAACGGTGGCTCGCCAACTTCTCCGCATGACACGTGCAATTGTTGCCAAAAACAGACAGTGAAAATGACATTTTCATAATTATATTGACTCTCTCCAACTTTTATTACAGTGCCAATGTATTTATCTGTCACAGAGCTGAGGAAAAACAAAAACATGTTTTGCTCAAACTTTCCTGCTTTTATTTCAAAATAAGAGTCCTCTGAAAGTGTCGCCAGAATCCCATCAGTTGTTGACACAGGCTGTTTTATTGTGAAATATTTGCAGAGTGTTGTTGACAATACAGGAGCATGTACGACTTCGTAAATGAGTGTAATATGTGCTTTTAATTGTGGAAATGCTGTACTCATAGGATACTCGCAGCTAGTGTTTGATTTGTCCCCTCTGGGCTTCTGTGATTTAAATGGTTTATTAGGTTTAAAAAAAACTGGTGTGTTTATAAATGAGTAAACACATAGTTATGAATATTATCTTCCCTTTCATCCATAGATGCCACTAAATCCTGCACAGAGGACTTTCTGTCGAGCAGGTGCTTCTATTTCCATTTTATCCTCTCTTCAAATATACCACTGAAACGTCCCTGAAATCTATATTTGAAGCAACCGTATCTCTCAAAACAATATTGTCTTTGTTCCCTCTTCGGCCTCACTGCGGCTCCAGTGCTAATCTCTGTGTTTGCGGTGGACTCTGAGTCTTTCAGGCCGTCTGCCTGATGATCCAGAACCCATTACGTGCCTGATGCTGATATTTGGCTGCGGGAGCGATAGCAGCGACGGCAGAGCGAGGGCAGACAGCTGGATTTATGGGCTGTGGGAGGCCAACGATCAGCCAGTCATTTGTCATGTCTTACCAGCAGGTCCTCTAATTGGACCGGAGGCACAGGGGGAAAAGTTGAATCAATGAACGAAGTCACAACTTTTAAACTTCACCCCAGATGAATATGTGGCTATTAGCATAAGAATGCTAACCCTGTGGCAGAGCACACAGTCTCCTGCTTTTCATGCAGATTACTCAGCTGCTAAACGGCCTGTGTTGGTGGTCAGATGATGGATAACGCACAGGACAGCCACGGAAAACCGTGATTAGACCACTGAGGAGCGAGAGTCGTCTCCTCGCTCTTTGGGGCCGCTTTGAATATTTGCCAAAGCTTCGATTAAATCATGCTTTTTGGCAGAAGCTGTGACAGTTTTAGGTGTCCTTCGGTTGGGCAGCGCTATAACTTTGCCTGTTTTCACAGCTTGCCTCGCAAGAAATTAGCATATAATCACTTGGCCGACACTGAAGGAAGTTGCAGAGTAAATCAATTAAATGGCAGCAAATGAATACATTTGAATTCATTTCGGCGCCGAGTTATTCGGCAAAACAGGAGCGACGCAGCTGTTGGCCTCTAAAAGCGGAGATGTCAACAGTCGAGCTGAAGAACCAGAGCGATGAGGAGGCGGCTTGACAGGATGCGCCGATAATTAGAAAGAGTCGACCGGCAATTTGGAGTTACAACTTGTTAGTGCTTTGTCAGGTCAGAGGTGTGTTGTGTCTCAAAATACTTGAGATATCTAAAATACTTCAGACAAAAGTGTGTGATGCTCAGATGATTTGCTCATGTCTGTTTTATTATACCTCGAGCATTTTTTGACTGGTGTTTTTGACACTTTTCTCATGTTTTGAAACCTATTTTATGCTTTTAGTAAAACCAAAGCAGAGTTCCAGTTTCTGAAGCCTCAAATCAGCATCCAAAGAGCAAATACAGTCGTGCTGCTGTCTTTGATTCAGGTTAAATATACACGTAAAGTGATGGCACACATCAAAACACGACTTATGTTAAAGAAAAAATGACAACAAACACATTAAACATTATCCATCCAACCTTTCCTTTGATAAGTTACATATGTATGCTACAAATGGCTTTGTTAACCCTTTGAAACCTGAGCATTTTTTAAAAATTTTACAGAGAAACATGGGGAGAAGACAATAAGCAATTTAAGAAGGCATGGCCCAAAATTTTGCAAAAAAATATGTTTAAGAAAAATTACAAGAAAATTGCTGAAAATTAAGCAAGAAAAAGAAAGTTAAAAACAAAAATAAACTTAAAAAATGACCCATAAATCACTGAAAAATTAAATATATGTACATATTTGACAAATTCTATTCTATTTTTTGTAACATAATGTAAAATATGAAATAATTATATTATAAATTTATTTTTGGACATTTTTCCCTTGTTTAGAGATTATTTTCTTATGATATTCGCCCTTTTTAAAGAATAATTTTAAAGTTATTTTCTTGTTTACTAATTTCTAACTTTCGGGACATTGTTGTTCATTGCTTTTTTTCCTCTTGTTTTTTTAAAGACTTTAAACCAGTTTACTCTGGGTTTAAATGCTAAAATAGCTTGTGAAAGGCTTCAGCTCTAACCCTGTTGTTCCAGGTTTCAAAGGATTAAGAATGAGGTACATTTAAAATAAAATCTCGTTAATGTCTTGGCATCAGCACATAATGATATTGATTTGGGCTCTCCCTCTCTGCTGTGATCACGTACTGCGTTGTTGAAACCTGACCCAGTTACACGGGCAGATTACTGAGCCGCGCCATGATCAGGTTGATCAGCTGTAAATATAAAGCTGTGTTGACAGATCCAGGTTTCCCTCAAGGAGAAGCTTGAGTGTTTTTCGCCGCCGTCTCAGTCGGCAGCAGAGCTGCTGGGCCGCTGTAAGCTATCACGTCCCCAGATTGAATTTGCCTCAGTAATAGCTTTAGTTTCTATCCAATTTTAGCCCAATTAGGCTTTGCTAGCCTGGCAGGCTGCCTTTCTTCACCCTCTCTCACGTCTTGAACGAGAGAGTTCGACTAGTGTAAGTGACAGCTCCACAAAACTGAGCCCTGTTAATGTTTGACTCTGCCTTTTGTTCTTGATTGGAATTTAATTGAATCTGCTACTTAAACCAGTGTAGGGCCAACCGGGTCCTCCCCTCCCTCCGCATTTATCCAACGAGAAGTGACTCAAGGACGACGGCTCTTTTTCAGCCTCATCCTTCTTCATTTTCATTCAGAGAAACACTCTTCACTCCAAATTTGGCACAAACATTCACTCTGACTCAGCGGTGAACTGATTCGATTTTTGTGGTCAAACTTTACTTTACAGCCGTCTTATTCTCGCCATGTCTCGAGGGAATTTCTTTAAATTTGACACAAACTTTCCTCTCGAACTGACGAATAAACTAATTACAATTTGGTGGTAGAAGTTTAAAGGTCAAGGTCAGTGTGACCTCTCAGAACATGTTTTTGGCCATAACTCAATAATTCATATGCTAAAATTTCACACAAATGTCTCATATGTTATAATGAAGAAGTTATGACATTTTATATCCTAAAGTTCAAATGTCAGTCACTTAGACATCATAATATTCTGCATGAAACACAGATACATATCCAGAAACGTATGTACAGTTCATCACGTAATCTAAAAAAAGCCATCATCCTGCTATAAAGAGCTTATTTTTATTTCATGTTTTGTGTACATTTTAGTAATACTGTCCATATGATAATAAGTATAATTCATTCTGATTTTTTCTGTCTTTTTTTTTCACTTTTTCTGGCCATATATCTCAGTTGCTCTGAGATTCAAGCTGACACCCTACCAGCCAAAAAACCCTCGATGCAAAACTTAGCTCTGCCCTATATAACATCCTCTAAGAGGAAGTGCTCTGTGTGAAAGTTATGGATCTATTTTTTTCCTTTATGAAATTGGAGACGTGCAGCCGTGATGGCTGAGCCGGTTCGGTCCTAAATCAAATCTGAGGCTGATATCTTCCTCCAGGGGGGAATGAAATAAGCCCTCAACTCCTCAGACGTTTAATCAACGAATCCCAGGTATGGGTCCCTGCAGGGGACAATCTCATCGGGAGCAGGGGAGGAAATGCCACTACCACTCACTCTGCTGACGGCTGTACAGCTCCCCCGGCTCGGGCCCGACAGCACGAAGGTCAGCTAATAGCGAGTCCGGGTTTGCTCCCCTGCCCCGGCCACTTTAAGAGGTCCCTGTTTACAACGGTCCGGGGTCAATCCCATTCTGCTCGCGGTCTATTCAAGAGGCAAACAGGACGTGGATTTGGAATTGAGTGCAACCTCCACAATCCCCCTGAGACCTCAGCTGAAATGGACTCGCCCTCGGAGCCGTGGCGCTCCGTCCGGTCAGAGCTGAAGTCACCTACACTGTTAGCTGCTGGGCTAAATTTACACAGCTCTATTAAGACTCAGCGACATGAATGGCAGCCGCAGAGCCATAACAGGAAACTTATGTGTGAGGGCATACCTGCATGCATGCACACTTATTATTAACCCCACTGACCTCTTTTCCCAATTTAAGTCAAAGTGATCCAACTCTTACACAACGTGATGTTCTGGCTCTACAAACTACAAATACACACAAACACGTTAATAATATCCGTTGACACTCACAACACCTAAACACAAACACACACACACTTGCAAACCGGCTTGGGTGGTGTGTAATATTTCATACCTTCCTGAAATTTCAGTTATATGATAGTATAACTGTGCGGCCCCATCCCCACTGACTGCAAGTGCGCTATTTACGTTCAGCTTTTCAGACTAATAAATGCACAATAGAAACCCACAAAATGAACTGTTAAAAGTTATATTCTCACACATTTTTTTCCTTATTAAACAGAGAAATACAACCGCACACCTTTTGAATGCAACTTTCTCTCAGTCACGCAAGACTGATGAGGCTTAATCGCCTCGGAAACTCATCATAAAAGACACATCATTCAAACATGACAGAAATAAAATAAAACTCACCCAAACGGTCTTGGTTACTCTTGTTAGTAATCTAGTTAGTAAGTCCACTGTTCCAACAATCCCCAGCTCCAGTTTGGTCTAAATAAATCCTTAATCCACCAAGTTATTTGTTAAAAACATGCTGTTATTCCCCACAGTCTCCCTCTGCTGTTGCTGGTGCAGTGCTGAGCTCTGGTGGTGCGTGCTGTGCACCACATAATAATAACCACATAATTTAACAGAGGATGGCTTGTATTTATGACAGTGAAAAACATACCTTGAAGTTTTTTCAATGCTCTGGTATACTTTTATATCATGATACCACCCAAGCCTACTACTCTGATATCAAAGGGTTGATTGTAAAAGAGGCAGTTAAATTTATGGACAAAATATCATTTCTTGTCTTACATCTCTTTATGACATCTTTCTGATCACGAGAGAAATGTATCTGTTTTCAATACGGTGATTTAAACGCAATGTAAAAAAACAAACAACTTAAGATTCAACTACTGCTCGAAAGAGACTCAAGTAGGGCATCATTGCACCCGTCTGCTCTTGATTTTACAAGTCAAAGGTTCAAGTTAGTTATTTTTTATGTGATTGGTTGTCCCTTTTTTCGCGTGGGACAGTAGTTTATATTGCAAAACATACATTAGGACAGACACAGTTAAATTCATCTTGCTGTTTCAGATTTATTGCAAATTTAAGAACTTTGTACAGTTTGGGAGAGAAAAAGTTACAGTATGAAAAATACGTCAGGGAGATTTGAGAAAAAAAACAGAATAGCAGTTAATGTGGTTTGCTAAAATCTTAAAAAAGAAAAAAAAACAACAATACCATAATAGTCTTTTATCCAATACTTCCACAAAATCTGGCCGTAGGGTCTTGTGTATTTCACCCATCTGGTCCGGGATTTAAAGAACACATTTTCTAAAGACTTAGAGAAAAGGTTTTGTTTTCCATTACATAAATATCATGCACCTGTATTGTGGGTGGGGGCTTTTTTTGCAAGCAGATATCAAAATACCAAACATACAGTCATCAGGACGCTTTGCATGAAAATCAGCCCCGTCCCAAAAATAATGTGGAAAATTGCAAGGGCAAATCAGTGTTAAGTGTGCTTTTTAGTGCTTTGTGAAACTGTGCTCAGAAAGGCCTAATCACTGGACACTCCAAGAATACATGCTTCAGAAACTTCAGTAGATTCAAGTGGGTTAAAATGGGATAAAGCAGGGCACCGGTGCACCTATCTGCTGTTGATTTTATGAGTCAGATGTTCCGAAAAGTCATTATTTTTGACGTGATTGGTTGTCATAATCTGTGGAAAAACAGGATTGCCTCTGTGTCTGTTTTTAAGAATGATTTGAGTGCAGCAGCTTTTGTTTTTTATATGTAGACCAAGTCAAATTTCGTTGGATATGTTTTATAGTGATAGAGTGCTGGTACCTTCCCATGCACTTCCTGCTCTTTATTTGAACAGATTTTGATGAAGTTTTCGAAAGAAAAGACTGTAGCCTGAAGTCCTGCTGTTCTGGTACAGTCAGAAGGATTTTCCATTTTTAAGTTTGCTTTGAACCTTTTTCCCCTCATAGGTGGCAATCTGTTAGAAAGCTATCTGACAAAAAGAAGATTGTCACCATACATTTGTAGAGAGATTGGTTGGTTTTTGGAGCCGTGCTGAATGTTTATGGTCAGGATGTCACGCCAGCCCTTTCTCTGTGACCGTACGGAAAAGACTTGGGGCAAGTATCTCTGTCTATTTATTTTTTTAAATTCAAACAGAGACTAAAAGGGATTGGCATTCCCAGTGTGACAAACTGATCTCACTCCGTCCTGGGATTGCTCTTCGCAGTCAGAGCACATTACCTGAGAGACAGTTCCTCTCGCTGTAAATAGTGCCAATTCACAGAGGGAGTGCAACTCTGCGTGCCTGTCTCAGTGAATCTGGTTTTGTATTTTAGCTGGGTGCTTTTTTTCCCCTGTCTACACCTTTTAATAACCACAAATTCAGACAAGCAGAGTGAAAAAATCTCACGTGTTTATCTCTTTGAGCAACTGAAGAAGAAATGGCCCAAAAAATGAGTAAAAAGTTTAAAAAAAAACCCTGAAAATTTGCATAAAAAAAAGGAAAAAAAACAGCAGGAAATAAACTGAAAAAATGCTCAAAAATAGTACTGATTCAGAAACATGATTATAAATATGCAATTACTATCATTGAAAATATAGTTTTCTGGGCATTTTTTCTAATATTCTTTTAAAAATATTATTCTAAATCTACAAAATCTTGCAATTTGCAGCACATTTCTTGCTAAGTTGCCTTTTGCTTTTCCCCTAATATTTCTAAAGAAGAAATTAAACCAATTTGTTTACATTTAAAAGGTTTAAATTTTTGCATAAGACACAGGAGCAAATGTCAAGAGTTAAGACTTTAATTTGCATCTTTTGCATTCGTGCTTAAACTAGTTTCGTTTTGTTTGACATAATAGGTCGTCTTTAGCGTTGTGCGTCTTTGATTGTGTGTGGAAGAGTTTCTCTCTCAGGAGATGAAATCGCAGTTGTGAAAACTGCAGCGCTCGGTTGACACCCACATTCTCGTTACTTCTAAAGGTCGCTCCTCCTTCTCCCTGAGCAGGAACATTAATGATGTGAGCAGAGAAAGCCCATGACATGTTTGCCCTTACATAAAACACATTACACATCTGGCCACAGCTGTGCAGGGATGCACTCCCACAGACTTTAAACACACGTACACACACATCGCTCAAACCACATTACAGGGAACATATCAGCTGACATTCTCTCTCCAGGAGTGCCTTTTCTCTCAGCTGGCTGCCTTAATTAAATTTTCATTCTGTGGTGTTATCCTTTCTGTTTGTGTCTTTCAACATGACCTATAGCAACTCCCACATTTTACTGCATGCTTCCTGCATGACTTACTCCGTTACTTGTCCTGTAGCCGAGAGGAGATGTTTTCAGAATCAATCTGGCTCTGGTTTTTCACAAAGTAATGGTTCAGTAGTTCAGAGATTGTGGGAGTATTAAAGTATAATTGCAGTTTATGGCAGTATGTAATTTCTCCTCTTTTTTTTGGCCATTGTTTGAGTTCATAGTGGAAGCAGGGAAAAGAAGTCAGATGGGTCAAGAAAAACAAGCAATCAGACAGGGTGGAAACAACCCTCAGGGTTAGCCAAACTTATTTGCAAGAGACCTCTACTGTGGTTCTTAATTGATTTATCACTGATTCAGATTCGATACGCGGCTTGTTTTTAGGCCCTTAAGTCTCAAACGCCTCCAGCATGTACTAGTGTAACAGGTTGTATCGAGTTTTGGGGCTCAGCCTAGTGGATTTTCTCACCGTCCATTATTGTAATCACCCAGGTGTGCTGCTCAAGTTTTTTTGTTTTTTTCAGTGATGTCGGGCTGCATGCAACATGGTGTTTTCTCCTCGTAATGTGCAAAAACTTCATGTGCCTAATACTGGTTATAGAGAGGAAAATACTTTAAATTTAAGAGTGTAAATTAACCCCATAAGACATCTGTTTTTAATCACTGAAAGTCGCAGTCTTCCCAACACATATGATCACAAGTCGTCAAATACTGCCACTCTTCAGGGCACTTCTGTGTCTGCATACTACGCTTCAGGTATCCTTCTGATTCTTAACATACAAATAAAAGTGAAAAACAAGAAACAAAATGAAGACTTTAAGGAAATGCAAAGACAAAACAAAACAAAAATCAACAATTCAGCCGACACACCATCAACACAAAATCATGGGAGAGTAAATAGACACAACCCCTTAGTGGATACGAAGAGGCAGTGAACAAACCAGCAAAATATAGTCGAGCCATACATACACACATATTTCCTTTTCTTGCGACATGGCGGAGTGAGCTGAGCCTCTTTGTGCACAGCCAGGACACCTTATGTCAGCATACAGTATATGGGACTGTTAGTGGTCCGGTTGTTACCTGAGGCTCTAGTTTCCCGTCCATTAAGACGTCTGCTTTAGTTTGTGTCTCAAATGGAGCAAAGTCTCCACATTTAACAGTCACCCCCCTGCCATGAGGTGTCCACTCCGTATGCACAGCTGCCCATGGATATTCCCGTCGTGAGCGGGTAATTAATCATCCGGCTAAATCGGATTTATGGACTGTAAGATGATATATCTGAGCATATGCAGGCTGGAATATTGATTTAGTTTTGGCTTCAAGCTAGCCATAAGACATTGTCAGCTGCATGTTATGAGCTATTGACAAATACCAGGCATGGTAAAGGGTGCAGCCAACTGGCAGAAGTGATCTCCCGCCTTTCTGCCTTTTTTTTGCTTTTTCTCATAGTTGGCTGTGGTGCTCAAAGCTTTTAATCAACACTGAAGCAGTTTCACTCCACCTGCAGCAGAAATCCTCATGTTTTACAGCCTTAAGTATGGAGGATGATAAGAGTTCAAAGTGTGAAATGATTTTCCTACGGTGGTGATCACATTTTGTAAACTAGAGCAGTAAAACCTTATCATGGACCTGAGCTAACCTGCAGTACAAACTGTTGCGATGCATAGAAGCAGTTCTGAATCTCCCAAACACTGAATAATATAAATCCGTTGTTTCTTTATTCCATGTGTCTGTTCTGTACTGTATCTATAATGCATGATTACTGCATACTGTACAGGGCTTGTCATGAAGTCTGGCTTCAACTTTGTGTCAACAATAGTGAGGAGAAAATAAACTTTGGAAAGTTATAAAGCTGAGGTTGTAAATCAAAATGCAGAAACAACATTACCTGCGAATCTCAATGCAAGTGAGCGAAAAACATTTTTATCAGTGACATTAATATGCACAAAGTGCTCTGTATGTTTACTGTCATTTGCCGCGGCTGTCAACATTAACAAGACATGTGGGTGTGCTCGGATATGATAATGGAGCATGCCAAAGTGATTTTTTTTTTCCTTGCAGTGATGAATCAAGTCCGTCCTCGGTGGTGTTTCATGTCTGTTTTTTATGTGTCTTGACAGAACAACACATCATGGAGACCGCAGTCGTGTCAGGAGTGTACCTGCTACAGCGACGTGGCCATCTGCAGGCCCACCCGCTGCCCCAACCCACGGTGCGACTTCCAGAGGGTAAGACGTGTTACACTCTACAGGAAAACCTTATTATTTTGGGATGGGAAACTGTAGTAGGCTTTACATACAATGGGCAACAGGAAATCTATTTTAACGATAAAGGTGATGTTATTATTTTGCATTTCTCCTGTTGTGCACTAATGTCTTCAAATGACAACATAAACGTGCAGGTCAGCCCCACCAAACAGGCCTTTTCAGCACATTTTTATCCCAACTCATCAGATATTTCTGCCGAGTCAGCGCCGTTGACTTCTAAATGTGATGCGTTAAGTATTCTCTTGCGTATTTTGTTGCAATTGGAAACAATTTTGAAAGCAGGTGCAGGTACACAAATTTTACGGTTTACCGTAAAATTGATGTGAGCAGAGAAAGCCCATGACATAACCGCGCTATAACTAAATATATTCTTTGTGAATTTGCTAGTGTAACTGAACTAGCTAGCTAACATAGTTAATGTTAAGTTAATGCAACACAGTGATAATTAGCTATTTATTCAGTTACGTTTGGTTAGCTAATAATAGAACATTGTTTTAACTAATAGAAATTAATTTTGGGTGCAGGTAGAGGTTTAGCAATTCGAAGGCTTAGCTGTGTAACCAGGCTACAACTATGTTACATATTGTTATTAAATTGTAAATGTAGAAGATTAATGTGAAGTTTTTGCTAAGATTTCAGTTAGGCATCAAAGCTAAATAGCAAGCATAGTTGTCTACATAGTGCGTATAACATTAACATTAGACCATGTTAATAAAGTAAAATAACTCTTGTTTGCTTTATACAAAAAGTCAAGTTAATAACTTAATGATGCTAAGCAAGAAATGAAATCACTTATGTCCTATTCTAAAACTAATTAACCAGGCAACATTATTATTATATTATAATTATTGTTAATATGCAGTGCAGCACATAGAATAGCTTAAATGCTAAATTTACTCATGTTACATTCAGTTATTAGAGGTGCCAAACAAACAGGACAGGACATACAACAGCATGATTTTAAACAGCATTGTATTTGTGGAATAAGATGAAGATGATAATCACAAGCAGTGTTTAATTTCAAGAACCTCGGACAAAATCTTTCATGTGAGTAAAACAAATCTGTTGTGTATTCTTACTTGACATAAGTTAGGATGCTGTATTCCTACAGAAAACACACAAGTTGAAGTCTAACAACAAGAATATCTCTTCCAAAGCGGCTTTACCTCTGAGAAATACTTTCAGAAGTAAACCTTCAATTGATTGAAAGTTTTTGGAGTCTGACAAAGAAAGAGTGGGAGCATGGGAAAAAAGTTCAGTTACACCCACAAGTTTGTGTTTTGTGCAGTTCAAAACGCAGTCCCACTTTCAATGTTTATTTAGAAGTTGTGAAGTTTATTTTTCAGCTCCTGAATGTAAAACACCCTTCCTTTGCCACAAGAATCAGGACCAAAATCAAACACTGAGTGAATCCAACAAATAGTCTTAAACATTCAGGATCCTTTTTTGGTGATATTTTAATCCCCTCCTGTCCATGTCACCTTGAAGTGCAGATCTTAAAGGCCTCATTTAGTCACTTGTCTTTGTGAGCTGCCCTTACGACAAGAATCAATGAAATAAGAGACTATTGTGCAGCGAAGTCTGCCGATTGCACAGTTTAATCTGCCACAATGACGACTGTTTGGAAATGTTAGTTCCAGCTTAGCTTTTTTGGTGCATTTGAATTCACAGGGACACATTTTCAAAGCTCTTTTTCACTCCATCTCTCCGGCTGCTCCTCCCCATGCTTCTTCTAAAATGTGATTTAAACGTCAAAGCCTGCGGTGACGGCGTCAGATCCAATCCCTGAACTAAAGCAACAATCAATGTCTAATGAATTCCACTCTGCTGGTTAGCAATCCAATGTTAATTAAAATTAGTCATCATGTTCACCAAGCCGTGTGCCCCCTCCGTCTAAAAAGCTCTTAAAATGTGACTCCTTCTCACCTGCACTGGGATGAAAGAGGTATTAGGCTTTTTATCATCTGTCTGTCTCCGATTATAGGGCTTTCTTTTGAAATCCATTACCATTCATCTACAAGCTTAAATTTCCTTTTCTACCTCATCGACTTTTCTGAAATCAATCTCTAAATTTCAGAGGAGTATTTTTATAATGCAGCCTGTCTTCTGTCTGAACAGGACAGCTTATCACCTTGCTCATTGTCTTTCACCTTTTTTTCCCACACATTGCACTAATAAGCTGCTGCTTAGTCCCTTTCTTGCCTTTGCATTTTTACAAGAACCGAACAACGGCGGCATCATGCTGCACCGGCAGTGTCCGAAATTAACTTTTTGACTCACCGGCCGATGAAAATGAAAAAATCCAACAGCCAAGCATATTTTTTTACCTCCCATAATGATAAATTGCCATTTCTTGTTTCACATATACATTTGTTTCAGTACGTTTCATTGAGAGAATAGTGTATAATGTTGAGGGCAAACTTAAGCAAAAGGCCAGAGCTAATTCTGAGGCAAAATTGTTTGCTGCTCATCACCAGCAAGTTCACTGTGGTAAGCAGTGATGCAGCTTAGTTTAATTACATGACTATTTTGGTACAAACCCAGAAGTGTGGCGGATGACTTCCCAAGATTCACTCACTAACCAAATAATCTACCCCGATTTGGTGCTTGGTGGGTGTTAATTTTGGAGTCTGTGCTCCAGTGTGTGATTTCAGACAGCATGTCAGCATCACATGGCAATAACAATCATTTACTGTCCCAGTTTTAGGGTAGCTTTTCTCCTCCTCTGTTCAGAGGGTAACAAGCTCCCTGACATAATTGTTTTCCCAACATGTGGACATTTGCAGCCGCCGTTCTTTCTGGAGTCAGCAGGTAACTGCAGCCAGTTGCTTTTTAAATTTACCTCGGCGGGTCACACACATAACACGTCCGGCCCATTGTCCCCTCCTGCTGACTGTCCCTTTTATACAGACACAGCTTCAGCGCTAATATTGCCTCCCATGATGGCTCAAAGGCAACACAACTTTGTCCCCCCATTCTGCAATTGTACCTTTTATACGGGACGGCGAGGCGGCCTTGAACAGGCAGTGTTAAAGGTGCTTTAGTTTCTTTGTTTTAGACACATAGTGACTGAGTCTACAAATAATCAGGTAATCAACCCCCTTTATTTTGAGAATTATACCCTCGTATCTTACATCAGCTTTATATAAAGTGATGTGATGAATACCATAAATATATAAAGACTTGTCACATTCATGGTCCACCGTGTTTTTAGGTTTCTGATTTTGTTATTTTATAATAAGACAAGAAAGAGGCTTTTAGATCTTGAATTCAGTGGCCACTCTTTCACAGAATCGCAGAACCCCCACGTAATTACTATTTATTTACCAGAAAAAGCAACAGCAGAAGAAAACCTTGAGTCTTAATACTGCGAGAATTCATCCGTCCAATAATAAATGAACTCTTCTCCTTGAGCCTGAACCATCTCTCTTTATTTGCAGCAATAAAATCTGAAATTGGATCAAATTCTTGTACTACAGCCATATTTTGGTAATTAAATTTGAGGCAGCAGACAGAGGAAAAGCTAGAGAGGCTGAAAGATGGAATAGAGGGAATCGAGAAGAGACACAAGAACAAGAGCTTAAATATGTGAAAACATTTGAGAGGTTTAGACTGTTAGTGCTAGTTTCTAGCACAAAGGGGTTTGGTGGCTGTCATGATGGATACATTTTCCAGATGCTGTCAAATTCAGCTGGTGGTCTTGATTTTTGTGTGCTAGAAGGTGATTGATGATGTTCTGAAAGTACAATTTTATCCCTCTGTCTGTTTATTCATGGCGAACTGCTACCTGCTCTACAGCTGACACTCCAGTTGTTTTATTTCCCATACTTATTTATGCATTTAGTTGCCATTCTTCCACCTATTTACATGTAATTTGCCTTCGGGTGTACCTGTTCAGTTTTTTTCTCTTTTTCTATTGACACAAGCCATTCACTGGAGCTGCTTGGGGGTTGCTTTCTCTAACCTTGTACAAATTGTATTCCTCCCTCACTGTTTTTTTTTCATTCCGTATAATTCATATTTGCAAACACGCAACACCTAAACTATTCACTGGCTCTGGGTCTTGTCCTGTCTGCTTTCCTATCCGGCCTCAATCAGGGCGTGTAGGCAGCACAGATAAACGACTGCGTGTTGAATCTGTATTGTGTTGTAACACCTCCGCTGCGCTCGCTCTATATTCTACACGCTGTGTATGCCTGATGGAATTCTCATATTTTCATTATTGTCCGTTCGGTTGTGGTATTTGTGTCACGTCGGTTAATTTCCATGGAAATGGGCGGACTGTAATCGACAAGTTTTGTATTCATGCTGGTTAAAGGGACCCACAACCATTTTCTCTTTCTGTCTCCGGGGATTTGTGAGTATTTTGGTCGTGCATGGTGTGTATTAATATTGTGTGTGTCTTTTTAAAGGGAGAGCGTTTAAGGATCCCTGCCAACAAGTGCTGTCCGGAGTGCGTTTCCTCATCCCAGGGCTCCTGCCAGTACGAAGGAGTCGTCTATGGAGTAAGTGAAAGTGACAGAAGAAAAGACTCTTTTTATGTCTATTCTCTGTCTTTCCTCTTCTCCTGATCAACCAACCCTTCTACAAAACATTAAATATGCAGCCTTAGATCAGTTTAAAAGCGCATTACACAATACTAAGTTTTAGATGTCCAAATACTTATGTGTAGTTATGTGTCTGGAGCCTAAATTCCTGCACAGGGAATTTTATTGCTACTGAATACACAGTATACACTGACATTTTTGGACAACAGTCTACTCGCAACTTTGTACCAACTCCTGCGACCGGACATTAGCCAGAAGAAGGCTTGGTAGAGGAAAATCTCTCGGCCCACGTCGGGTCAACCTCGCCCTGATGACGGCTCTCCTCCCTCTCTTTGGCCAGCACTTTCTGTTTCTCCCCTATAGTCTGACTGGCCGCTCGACATTGGTCGTTAGTGAAGATCCTCTCACAGTCTGATACATTCAGTCCAAACCCCACATAACTTTTTACAATGTTGATAAGTGCTTCTCTATCATAGAAAAGTCTTGCTTTAGCAGAAGGGGCCATGGAGTCCAAAATATATATATATATCTCACAAAAAAGTTGCAAGGATTTGTGGAGCTACTGGCTGCTGCATCTACATGTGCTGCCTTTGTCATAACAATCATAACATGCTGAATCGGCGGGAAATAGCAGACGAGGGTCGATGAGTGCCAGTGACGCAGGACATACAGCGGCTAGGACGACAGACGCTCTCTGATGGCCCAGCATTGACTGTCTGCCGTCGGCTTGGTTTGTCAGGGCCTTATCCTTTTCTGTTTCAACACGAAAATGCCCGCATGCACTTGACTTGTCTGTACAGAGGCCTGACCTCAACCCCATCCAGCGCCTTTGGGATGATCTTGAGCACAGACCTAATTGTCCAACATCTGTGTTGGACCTCACCAATGCTCTTGTCGCTAAATTGGGACAAATTCCTGCAGCCAGGCTGTTAAATCAGGTCAAAAACCTGAAACTAAGTATAAGCTGAAATAACAGCAGAGGAATTGGTTTTGGAATCATACGTTCAGCTACCAAATATACTCTACATGTGTATGTGGTGTTTTTCTCTTGTCTTGGTGAGAAACCCTAAATAACATCCAAGATGATTAAACCTATAAATCATAAGTAATTTGTTTTCTAAATTTGGTCACTGCTGATAAGCTGGACCCACCTCCTTCCCGCCTCCTTGTCATTACAGAAACCATCACTGTCTCATTTATCTTTCATCAAGTGGCCTCCCTGGACTTCTTTGCAGGCATTTTGGACAGTTTATGATTCCACTAGTGTCCTTTCCCCGGTGAAGTGGCACTTTACAACAGATCTGAACTAACAGGAAAGGTTTGGAGAGAGTCGTGGCCTTTCTCTGAATCTTCACTGAAAATCAGCAGTGAAACTTTATAACTACTGTATCCACTGCTGCTCCTTTTTAAGGAAGAAATGTTGAGAAAAATTGAGCTTCTCTCTTTTTGCAGACATCCCAGGTCACAGAGGACGGTGGCTTTCGTAATTGTTGATGCCTTTATAGTTTCGGAGAATGTAACATTTTGCGTTTTGAATCTACCTGTCGCAAACATGCAGATAATTTGTATTTCACAGAAAGAACGAGTTTGAGAACACAAAGCTGTAACCCAGGACAGCTCCAGAATCAGCACCCTGGACAGCGGTCGAGACCCAAACTTTTAATTTAGCATCTGTTTTAAAGGTTGTAAATTTCCACGTTGAAAGGAAGACTTTTCATGCTGGCTGCATGCCAGAAACATAAAAAGCTTGTTTTTCACAGAAATCTATTCTTTCCAGGGTGAAAAAGCATTTAGATCAATTCTCTATTAAAACTCACGCTAATGATATATTTCATGCAGACTAAAGGAGGTTTTATTGCACAGCCTGACGCCTCCGAAAATGAGTAAAGCCAGATCCTCACCTCTATCATTTTGACTGCAGGTGATTTTGACATGCTGATTTCTCATTAAGACTGAAAGAACAACAGTGAACTCAAGCATCCACAAATTAATGTACTCTACTCTAAATACTCCTCTAATTAATACCCCAGAGGTGGTTGAATAAGTATAGATTCCATCAGTCTGCTTCTGTCAGTCACAGAATAGAAACATCCTCGTGGTTTTACACCAGCACATGTTGGCCTGAGGCGTTTGTGTAACACTAGTATATACACATATGAACAGAATAATCTAGGAAGATCGCCAACAAGCTTACTGCTCGCCTAAAGCAGAGCCAACAGTCGAATTTACTCTTTACTGGACATCCTGCTCTGCTGAAACAACTTTGCACAAACTGATACATCTGAATTTCAGTTTTCAGATATAAAGGTAATATCTTCTCTCAGCCTTATCCACATTCATACACCCTCTTGTTTTTTTTTTTCTCCTTCCCTCTTCCCATGGTCTGTTTGACACATCTCTCCTCTTACCTTCTCCCCCCTCTGTGACTCTGTTCTCTCGTCTGTCACTCAGGCTTAGGCTTACAAAGTCCTCTCGTCCATAGAGAGCAAAACAGCTTTCCTCATCCCTCTGTCTCTCTCTGCCTCTTCCTCTCCCTTTTTCTTGCCTCTGGTTGTATTCCTGTGTGTAACTGTCTGTCTCTCTGTTTCTCTGTTTTCCCACAGCATGACAGTCAGTGGAGTCCCTCGCCCTGCTCGGTGTGTGTTTGCACAGGAGGGAGCGTCTCCTGCAGCGTTCGCCCCTGCCCTCCTCTCAGCTGTCCGGAGGACCAGAGTCCATTCACCCCGGCTGGAGAGTGCTGCCCCAAGTGTGGCCGCAGCGGAGGTAAGAGTGGTCTCAGGCACACTTCCACATACAGATTACAAATGCAGCCACTGTTTCTTCTGGATTTTGAAGAACTTTTTGGTATATTTTTTGGTATATTTTGTATTAACTCCAAATCCCCTTGTTTGTATCATTAACACTTTCCCCTCTGGAGTATTATTATTACGTTGTCAGCCAGCGCCACCATTTTTGGTCATTTTTGGTCATATTCACCAGTTTTCAAGACCTCCAGAATATTTTGTTCTCTCAGTATATAAATAATGAATACATCAAAATCAAGACATACAGACAAAACATTTTACTCTAGCTTCTTCCATTCCTTTTTATCAACACCTGAATTTGTGCAAAACAAAACAAAACAAAAAAACAGTTTTTGGGGAGGCTGGCTGGCCTGACGGCTGCTGTGGTAATTGGTAACTCTGAGCAGCGAGCAGGGGAATAAGTGACAATTTATTTCTCCCTTGTTCTCTGATGATCTGAATAAGTTGCTCGGTGTGTCTCATGTTGCTTTTTAAAAAATAACGTTGCCGAGAGCATCTGCAAAGCTGCTAAATAGAAAGAAAGCAAGTCAGTAGGCCCCTCTTCCTGTTACCCTGGGAACGTCTTGTTTGTTTGTTTTTCATTTCAACATCTGTAACAGCGCCCCCTACAATACAACAGCGAAAAACACTGATTGACGGAATATCTCATCAGCGGCAGGGAAAGTGTTAACTATGTTTTGTATTATATTGTTGTATTGTTTGTATTGGTTTTCTTCTTCCAGGCAGCCTTTTTATTCAGTTTATTTCATAGGATATGAAAATGAACTCCAGATGGTGGATGATTTATTACCTTAATGCAGTTATTTTTTCCTTTTTTTTCCAAATTAAGGTTACGTTGTAGATGTAAAATGCAGTTAAGGGTAGGGACTTTTTTTTAAAAAACATTGTAGACATGACAGCTTTGACTGCTGCACACGTACAATTCAGAAAACAACAAAATACACACCATGCTTTTCGCAACATCCATATTTGCACATTTGCTATCTTTGCACAGCATTTGTTTGCTTGTCTGTCGACATAAAGTATGCTTTTATCCATATTTCCAATTTCTGCAGTGGAAACACACACAAAGTCATCAAAAAACTCGAAATACTGCAAAAAAGAGGGGGGGATCTTGCCTTGGAGATAGAAAACCAGATTACATTTTAATGAAACTGGTGGGAGGATTTCTCCACTATTGACTATGTGTCAGTGATGCCCTGCTCTACTATTATATGAATAACACCACACATTTAGACTGGGAGAGCCCTCAGGCTGCTGCTGCTGACCAACAACAGCTGCACGTCAGTTATATTCTAGCACCTTTCTCTCAGGCAGGTTTAAAGTATCTGGAGCTCTCACTTGCTACCTGACGACTGGTGGTTAAATAAAGACATGCAAGTAAACAAAAAAAAAAAACAACACAATATAGTGCATTAAGTGAAACACCATGACCTATTTCACACACTCACAGACATATACACACACACAATGGCATGCCCTGTGGACTTCCACGCTCACACAGGAAATCTGAGTGTGTTGTGTGTGGAGCTGAGAGTCCTACCGAGCAGCAAACTGCCTCAGGTTAGCTTACTTCCTCCTCTTTGAATAAACATGAACTCGACTCTAAGTTCAGCTTCTTCTAACCTCTAATGGGTTTTTCTGATGCTCCTTCTTTTGGCGAGGCCTTTACTGTTTTTATCTAACCACTCCATAGTATGTATATATATATATATATATATATATATATATATATATATGTATATATATATATATTATGATTTTGTCCGTCAAGATAAGTAGGCCGTCAAGTAGAGCTTTGGTGCAGCATGGGACTAAATTTTGTATTTGGATATTTTGTTTTCTAAAATTACACAAAGAGAGTACATGTAATTTATCATTTTTCTTCCTTTAGTTGTTGCTTTTTACAGCTGTGTGTATTTAATTGAGTTCCAGAGATTTTATTCTAAAGTCCAAAGATGTGAATTTGGTGCGTTCATCCAAACAAATAATAGCAATAAAAGCAATAAAAATGTAAATGTTTCCAGTACAAATCTTAACCAAAGAGATAAATGTTTTTCATATAGTAAAATGATTAATGCTTGCAGGGTTACAGGGGCGAGTTAAATGGTGCATTATTTTTTTGTGTGTGATTGTTAATGAAAATTAGCTTTAGCTGGTGACTCACACTAAAAGTAAAATATGATAGAATAGAATTTAGGGATTTTTTAAAAGCCCATTTCTTAGAAAAATTAATAAATCCTGTTTAATTCAATCATGTTTTCTCAAAACAAACCCTGTGATGCATGCTGTTCTGCCTCGTATGTTAAAACTCAGATGACCCTTTATGTTTTTATTTACGCCCCTTGAAGCTTTGACATATAGGCGCATCTTCAGTTGACTAATCAGTAATATCTGCGCTGGGAAAAAGATCACCCAGACAGATTGTTGTCGTGATAAACCCTGAGTTTTAAGAGTGTGCAGAGCAGCTGGGGCCGAGCTGAAAGGTTAATCTCGACTCTAATGATATCTTGGAGCAGCTATGATGCGTCCCAACGGTTAGCAGCTAATTAGCGAACTCCCCTTTTTTTCTCTCACTGTAAATCAGTGGGTTTGAGGGCAAACAATGCTCCAACAGTCAGCTCATTACCTGACACCTATTTTCAGCGTTTACTCATTCTGTGTGTGTGTGTGTGTGTGTGTGTGTGTGTGTGTGTGTGTGTGTGTGTGTGTGTGTGTGTGTGTGTGTGTGTGTGTGTGTGTGTGTATGTGTGTGTGTCTGTCTCAGAGTCTTGCTCCTGGCAGGGGACTGTATACAGAGACGGTGAAGAGTGGAAGCCCAGCCTCTGTTCCCGATGTGTCTGCAGCAGCGGGGAAGTCCAGTGTTCGGTTGTAGATTGTCAGCAAGTGGCCTGCAAACGGTGAGTTTCTGGAAATGTAACGCACACTTTTTAGGATTTTCATGCTGGCAGTTGCACTAACTCTGTGTCTGTCCCTCTCAGCTCACTTCTTTTTTTTTTCTTTTGCCCTGAAATCGAAAGTCAGAGAAAAAAAACAATACCTTTTATTCAATATAACTGATCATCCATCTCATACTTATACTGTACATCTTTCCTTAGGATGGGAATGCAATCCGTCTTTATAGAAACACCAGACAAAGATGACCTTGTTTTCTGTTCCGCTGCGTCCCTTATTGGTGGCTTTATTACCGGATTGCTCAGAGCAATTTTTCAAAAATGCAGACTCTTGATTTGTTTTCATACCAAATACACACTGGGACTTTATATATTATAATGAAGTGGAGAACATTATAATAAATCCCACGGGAGTGTGACTAAAGGGAGCAGCGCCGCACAAAAGGACGGCACACGCTCATCTTTTAGTACCCTATCTGCTGAGCTCGACTCAGCAAGACTCAATGTAAGCGTGCACACGGGAACGCGTTTCCGCTGAGGGGTGCTGCACGGTATAAACGTTAATGTATGTGCAGGCACTTAGACAGGAGCGGCTGGAGAACTCCATCAGCTGTCAGTCCAATGAATATGAGATCCTTTGCCTCAGACGCATTCTTGTCTGTACTGCAGGGTTCGAATTACACAGTGCTTTCAGGTGTGCACCACTACTAAAACATGTCACGGTCAATAACAGGGTTACTGCGAAACAGATACTAATACCGCTGCAAGCAGTTAATACCGGCAGTAACATTTCATAGAGGCACAATAACAGCAATGTAAGAATCACGCAAAACCTTTATAACCTTAAAAATAAGGCAGAAGGACACAGGTACACTCTTTCTGCTTCTGATAAACAACCTTTGAACAAAATAGCTGAGCATTATTTAGCAAACTTAAATAAAACATCTGTCTGCAGCTCTCAGCTTCCTCTGTCTCGCTGTCTTTTCTGTTGGTCAGTGGGACGAGTTCAGGTGACTACGTGAATGTAAGAATTTGAGTGCAGCGCCGCTTCACGCACAGATGACTGCAGCAGGGACAGACACACAAGTTAAATAGTGGAGACTGTTGTTCGGAAATGGAATGTAATGAGCAAATAAACACACAAAATTGACATATTAATTCTATTTTTTTTTATTTAAGGAATCTTTATGTGCAGAAAATATATAATCTATAAAAATGTGAACAATTTTTTAGAGCTCCCCCTGAACGTCTCAAGGAAGGCTTTCAGGGGAGCTTGTGTCATTTCCAGGCGAGCTGAGCTCCTCTTAGCGCCCCCATAATCGAACTGTGCTGTACTGCTCGGTGTTTTTTCGATGAAGCCGCACAGGTACACAGGTACTTTGGGCAAATCATACCTATGTTCATCATCTGCTGCATCAGCCTCAGCACCCACCACCCCACACACCCATTTTTAGCCATAACAGTATTCATCATGGCGAGCTTGCCACCTGGCGAGTCAGCTGGGGTTGATTCGGTCGACTACAGTCAAAACGTCTCTGATAGGACGGGACTTTCGAGGTGCCGCATGCAGTCAAGAAATATCTCCAATGTACTATTCTGCTTCTGAAAACCCCAATACTCAAAATCTCCATTACTGTTTTGGAAATTTTGCTTCCCTTCCCAGGTCAGATAAACAAGACATAACGTATAAGACAACCGTAGAGTTGTTGAAGGTGTATTTCACAGCGGCACACTTGCAATTTCTCCAGACGGTTTCTGACTTTCGCTCTGTCTCTGCGCTCGAGGCACAACGATGAAACTGATGCTGATTTTTTTGTAACTCTTGGTAACATTTGCCAAAATGTCTAACAGTATTGTCACAGGTGATATTAACAGTGCTGTTCATGATATAATTTTATTACACCACAGAGGAAAAATGGGGATTTGTGCTCACTTGTTTTATTATTGTGAGCCATCTGTGTGTCTCTTTCATTCTTTCTTGACTGTTTTTTTTCCTCTTTCTTCAGCACGAAAACTTGGTGATCCAGCCAGGTCACTGCTGTCCCCAGTGTGTGTCCAACCCCTGTCTGTCCTCTGGGAAACAGTACCAGGTAGGAAACTGTGTGTGTGGATGCACCGCTTATTGTGTGGATAAATCCTCTGTTTTACACAAAGCATCTGAAAAGAGCCATTTTTGTGTGTGTGTGTGTGTGTGTGTGTGTGTGTGTGTGTGTGTGTGTGTGTGTGTGTGTGTGTGTGTGTGTGTGTGTGTGTGCGTGCGTGTGTGCGTGCGTGCGTGCGTGTGTGTGTGTGTGCACAGCTCATCATCACTCTGCTCTGATGTGACCTGGCACATTTTATTCTGTTTTGTGTTTCTCTGCACAATCTGTTAGAATCTGTTTGTGTGATGACGGGAGACTTTGACATATGCATGTGTGTGTGTTTGATATTGAGATGAAAGCAAGCTTTTTCTCTCCTCTCCTCTCCTCTCCTCTCCTCTCCTCTCCTCTCCTCTCCTCTCCTCTCCTCATTTCTTGTCTCCTCTCCTCTCCTCTTGTCTCCTCCTCTCTCTCTCCTCTCCTCTCCTCTCTCTCTCCTCCTCTCTAATCTCAGGCTGCATCACCTCATCTGCTCTTGCTTTCTCCTGCTGTGTTTATAGTGTACACACTCCTTTTCTCCCTCCCTCCTTCTCTCCCTCCCTCTCTCTCTCTCTCTTTCTCTCTCGCTGCCAAGTTTCTCCTTTGATCATGTCTGTGTGTCCCATCCAGTCTAATGTGTGTTTCTGTCTTCCTAAGACACACACACACACACACACACACACAAAATGCCTGCACACACGTACACACTGACACTCATGTTTGCGCAGTCATGACTTCAGATATGTGTTTTCTTCTTCTTCGTGGTGTCAGGGGGCGTTTCGATTTGTTATTTATTAAAGAGAATGAATTATGTCGCGTGGCTTCTGGTCTCAAACACGCAGCGAAGTCCTTATAGAAATATGGTCTGTGTATGTGTGTGTGTGTGTGTGTATGTGTGTGTGTGTCTGTGTGTATGTGCGTATGAGTAAATAGTCTTTGTTGTTTATAATCATGTCGTATCATCTTGCATTTATTTTCTTTACCGCAGAAATGACAGTAATTTGGACATTAGAATGAAACAAAAATGCAGTTGTCAGATGATCTGTTGTTTGGTTAAAGGGAACAGGCTGATATTTTGTTTTGGTTTCATGGAGTTTGATTGATTATGTTAATACAGCAAAAAAGATCAATATTGGAAGTTGTTTACAGGAAGCCTCTTTAACCTAACATGATACAGCATCTGAGAGCTTCACTGCACTTTGTGTCACTCTAAGTGCTGGAAAGTGAGTCAATATTTGAAATGTTGTGTGATTTTTTCAATAAATAAGTTGTGTGTGTGCACACAAATCAGTTGTTTACGCTGTGTAAACTTGGGTTGTGTAAATCAGTCTGGGGTTGGCTAGACATTGATTCTCCTTCTTACTGAAATTTTGCAGGAAGAATAACTCTTAGTGACTTTTTGGGCTAACCAAAAACCATCCACGGACACCGATAAGCCAAATTGAGTGCTTTAGGCAGTTTCCACCATTACAAGTATTACATTTTTAGCACTCTTAGCTGCAAAGTAGTAACATTTTGTGATAGCAGGAAGAAATAATTATCTATAACCAGAGTCAGAGCAGTAATGTTGGAAATCTGAATCCGACTGTTGTAAAAACTTGGCTGTAATCTGAGATAATTGCCCTTTTTCTTTTGAAATAATGAACAAATTTTCATCCTCCAGACTAAGAACTGTTAATAGATCAAGATCTAGTTTGAAAAAGCAAAAAAATTAAAATAACTACTTTGATTTAAAGTTCACTTTTGTGTTTTTTGTATGCTTTGAGGAGCTGAGGGTCCAGAGCTTTGGGATCTAATATTTTTTCATTTTAACCCCAGCTGTGACTGCTTTTCATCTTTAATGGGGTGGACACATTGTTCAGTGTCTCTAAATGTGCATAATTCTCTGTATAATTTTTGTGTTCCTGTGAGTGTGTATTTGCAAATGCCTTGTGGATGTGTGTGTGTTGTGTGTGTGTGTGTGTGTGTGTGTGTGTGAGATGGACTTCATTAATTTTAGACATGTTCAGAGTTGTGTGTTCAGACCTCTTTAGATCAGCATGTTTGCTCAGGTGACAGTGAAGCTGTGTGAACTCTTACTGAACCAAATGTAAGTTTGAGTGGAAGGGATCTGAGCTACGGTGGATTATAAATCACTAACTCACATATATACTTCATGCAGGGTAGTGGTGTTAAAGGAGCTCTTCAGAGTGCGTTGCCGGGCTTTGATCCCTTTGATAAATGGCTGTGATAAATGTTAGATCACTGCAAAAATGTCTCCTTTCTTGTGAAATAATGAATTAATTTCTATTCTCCAGGCTTCAGTCAATATTTAATCGAGCAGTTTAAGCCTAAAGAGGAAGAAGCAAGTTAGGATTTAATCTGACAACCACAGGAAGTTGACCCCAAATTGAAACAGATTACATATTTGAGGCGTGACACACATCACGCATTTGAGCCGCTGTGGGACAACTTCACTTCATTATAGCGTCCTGACGAGGGAGTGCACAGACCAACACTTAACTAATTAGGAACACAGAAGCTGATTAAGCAGTTACACTGTCCATCACTACCCTGTTAGCATTTGGAAATGTGCAGATCAAGATAAGCTGGTTAAAAACTGGGCTGAACTAGTTTGAAGCGTGAAGCGTTTTTGTTTAGTCTTAGATCAGATTTAGCTATTATTTCAACAGTATGAGCGAAGACCAGTTTAACACTAAAATATAGTGATTTAAATGCTGCTTTAAGAACTCTGTCTAAAAAAAACCCCCAAACTTTTCAACGAGAGTAAGAAAATTTTTACTTTAAAACTGCTCCAAAAATGCAAAATTGCCCAACAATACTTGATGAGCACAGAGGCCTAGCAGTGTCTTTACTGTTGAAACCTAGTTATCTGTCAGTTGTGTTGTGAAATATGTATATATATATATATATATATATATATATGTATATATATATATATGTATTAAAAATTAATTTTATTACCAGCAAAAATGGGTAAGGGCCAAAGTTCAGCTTCTTTACGCCCGGATTTTTAAGTCATGAACTTGTTGACATTTGATAGCTGGTATTTGCCCCTGACAGCATTGTGTGTGTGTGTGTGTGTGTGTGTGTGTGTGTGTGTGTGTGTGTGTGTGTGGTGTGTGTGTGTGTGTGTGTGTGTGTGTGTGTTTGGAAGCCATTCACACTGCTAAGGCTTCCTGCTTCTTCTCTGTATCTGCACACAGAGAAGACGACACTCGTATTCAAATGAGCTTTGATTTTCCTGCAAACAGCCCGTGATTCACTGTGTGTAAGACCGTGTGTAAGTGTGTGTGTGTGTGTGTGTGAGTGTGTGTAGTTTGGCAATGTCTCAGCTTGTGTATTTGTGTGTTTCTTGGCAGCATGGCGAGCAGTGGCAGAAGAACACCTGCACCACATGTGTGTGTGACCGGGGTCAGTCCAAATGCCACACACACACCTGTCGGCCTGTCACCTGTGACAAGGTGGGTAATCTTACACACACACACACACACACACACACACACACACAAACAAACACAAACACACACACATGGAAACTAATTTTCACTCAGTTTTTTTACAAAATTCACCTGATCTGTTTGGCTCTGTGTTGAAAACAGTGGATGCAGAGATGGTTAACTATGCCAAACCACACAGAAATGTCTGCTCGCTGTCTGACAAACACACACACACACACACACACACACACACACACACACACACACACACACACACACACACACACACACACAAAGCGAAAAACACACACACCTCGGCCGACATGTTATTGTTAATTGTATGTAAATTTCGGCTTGCAGTTTTCAGTAATCTCTTGTTAGTGAAGTCAGGGAAGACCATAAAACAAAATCCAGACACACAACAAAAACAACCAAACATTAAAGGTTTACGCTCACACAAGTATGTAATAATGCCAATACAAGTGACAAGTAAAATAAAAGATAGAATAAAACCAGAATATACTAAAAATATTGCATGGATAAGGGAGGTAAAGTTGCTGTGGGGTTAAAATGCAGTTACACTGCAGTGATTAATGGAGAAACGGACTCAGGAAAAGTTAGATGCAAAAGAAAAGTTTTACATTTAGATTTTAATGGACAAAAGTTGGGAAATATTTAAGATAATCAGAGATGCTGAAAGCAGCATAACTGTCTTTGGATCTGACTGGAGGCGACCAGCTGACTAAAGATCTAAGGGCTCAAATGAGTTTATATTCTTTAAGCATATCAGAATGTATTTTAGCCTCAAGCGACAAAGTAATTTATAAACTACCAGCAGAAGTTTAAAATCTGTCCTTTAATAAACTGTAAGAATGAGAATTAAAGCACTTCTTCTTTTTGTTCAGACTAAACTGAAGACCCTGATGAAGGCCACTCATTGAAACACGTCAGCTATGCAATACAATTGTTCTTTGTACTAAAAGTTTTGCTGGACCTTTTCAGACCTTGTCCTCTCTCCATGCAGCTTTCAAAGAGGCGAGGGTGTGTCAGAAATATGTACTCTGCTTCTTGTTAGAGCCACAGCAGCACTCTGAATGTGCTGCAGAGGTTTTAATGGTGTTTTTGGTCAGAAAACATTGCAGTTGTCAACCTGGCAGGAACTAAAGGCACATGTTTTTGTACGATGCACTACAAAACCATAAAAAGTGCATTTTCTCATGTCTGAAGAAGGGAAAGAAAGTCACATATGTGGAGGTAATAAATGTTCATGGGAGCATTATCTAGTGTGCAGACTTTAATTGTATTTTTACAGTTAGACTAAAAACATAACAGCAGTGACGTTTTTAAAAACAACTTGGCACATTGGGGCTTCAGGACACTTAGATTACTTGCGGCTAGCAATATAGAGATTTTTTTGTGGTTTTTCTTATGTATTTTTTTAACATTTGAATCCTGGTCACCATGGGGCTCAGTTTTTGAGAGATGAATGTAGCCTTTTCCCCGTGAACCTCCAACAGTTTTTGGTTTTAAAACTTCACCCAACTTTCCATCGGCAGGACAGTCTGCAGATATTGACTGAATATTCATTTTTGGGTGAACTGTCACTTTAAAGTCTATTTCAGAATTTCGTTGCATCATAAGAGGGAATTCTTTTTGCAGTTAGGCAGCTTGAAAAATGTGTGTGTGAAAATAGTGTGTTTTTTGCACATTAAATAAAGGCAAATTTTCAGAAACCTTAAGTATATATGACCAGTAGTTGCGTAGGTGTTACAATAAATATTTCAGCGGTAGTGAAACAGAGCGCAGAAGGTCTTTATTTTTAAAGCGTGCACCCTCTCTGGTGCACCAGTTACGCATCATTCAAGTGTGCAGAGATGTTTTTCAGCAGTTTTATAAAAAGTTCACACTATTTCTGTTACTGAACACAAAAACTAATCAAAAGCAGCGAGGCCTTATGTGCTCTAATAAAACCTATAAAGGGGAACACCTGCTTGGGGGAAGTGCTTATCAGCCCTCCTGCTGTTTCTGTGAAGCCAGTTGAAACCCTTTTGAAGCACTTTGCTCTTTCACTTAAAGTTTTTAAACTCTACCTTTAAACTTAAAGTAACAATATTCTCAGCTCTCAGCCCATTGCCTCCACTGATGATAGCAGAAAAAAAAATGAATCGAGCGGTGCAAAGAGAGGATCCCTGCGGACTAAAAGCCTCAAAACCCTGCTCTGAAGTAAGCAGATACAAGGAGAGAAAAGCCGAGATAATGACTACCTGCTCTGTTCTTTTAATAAATGTGATTTGGACTTAAGACACCCTGCCTCAACTTTTAGAGGAAAGAACTTTTCTGTAGTAACATAAAGTGTCTTCATGAGATACAGAAGATCTCAAATTCTCAGTGGAGTCACATCTGCAGCATCAGTAAATCTACACCTCTCAGCACTTTCAAATAAAGTCGTAAGAAATGTCTGGCTTAAACTGCTTGGTGTGTTTTTCCCTTAATAATGCAACACACACTTTATCCTCTTATCTCTCTCTGCTGAGACGCACACACAAACAAAAAACTGCAGTTTTATAAGCTGCTTGGATTTTATTTGTCTTGTCTCACAGCTCAGTTTGCATCCCTTCACTCGTGCTGTCGGTACTGTACATGAAAACCAAACTAACACAAACCTGTGCTGCTTCCCTGCAGGGTCAGACCAAAGTGAAGCGTGCTGGTCAGTGCTGTGATGAATGCGCCGCTGCCAAGGGAAGCTGCCTGTACGAGGGCGCGGTGCGTTACCATGGAGACATGTGGAACGGCACGGGCTGCGAGTTTTGCACCTGCAGCCGGGGTCAGGTGCTCTGCCAGAGGGCCGAGTGTGGTCGTGTTGAATGCCCGCAGGTGAGTCTGAAAGATAAAAGATCTTCGTTATAAACCACGGAGCCAATCTCGCTTCATATTTGGAAACTGTAGTTTTCGGTTTTGTCGTCACAAACATTTCCTCTGAGGCGTAACTGCCCTCAAAGGCTGGAAAAGAGTCATCGGTTTGATTACTTTTTATTTAGCTGAGCCAGAAAGCGAAAAAGCTGCACCTGGCTGAAGTGGACCATGACAATAAATTAGATTAGTCTTTGTTTACCTTACAATAACTGTGGTGGAGACTGAAATTGTTTCCGGCGTTACAACGTGCCAGAGTTGTATAATCTAGTATTGAAATTGCTGAATACTATTTTGTGTCTGAGAATCCTTCAAAAGCATGAATCTGTTTCTCAAAATGGATTTGCTGGATCATTTTTATCTCATCTTCATGCCTCATGCCTCCTTCAGCACAGCCCCTCGTGTTTTTCTTTTGGTCTAACTAGACTTAGACTGATGCCTTATAAAAAAGTCAAGAAATGAGATAATTATTATAAAAGCCTAATACTAGCAGTCCACATAGTGACTAATTTAAACAGCCTAAACCTGCAAACTTATCTCTGTGTGCTTATTATCTGAGCTGATTCAGTTTAAAGTTGTCACATCAGCCCTCAGTTAGCCATATAAGTCTGCTACTTTAGTCATTAATGCAACAACAAAAACTAAAAAGCCAAGACTTGGCTGAAATAAACTACACCATGATGGTTTACTTCACAAGCAGTGGTGTAATGTAACTAAGTACTTTTACTTGAGCACAATTTTCAGGTTCTTGAACTTTACTTGATTTATCGTATTTTTTTCCCACTTTATTTTTCTAAAATAATGTAATCCAAGAAACAGTAAAGTCATTAAATATAATTAGAAATTATAATCCTGTAATATAATATACTTATTCTGACTTCTTTTGGATCTTTAGGATTTTTTTTTTTTAGCCATTTTTTGGAACATCTTGAATATAGAACTTTATTTGTAACAGAATATTTTTACACTTTAATATTTCTACTTTTACTTTACCCTCTGAATGAATTGACACTTTTCTTGTGCTGTATTCAGACATCTTTACAAGTATTTAAACTTTCGAAATCTGAGCAAACTGGTTTGCTTTCTTTAAAAAAAAAAACCCCAAAAACAATGAGCCGCTTTGCAAGAACTGTTTCGCAAATTGAATGGAATTTATTACTAGAACTATTTTTACAGAAGCTAAAGAAAAATGTCCCAAAAACAATATTTTTTTAATCATAATGATATGTTTAAATTTTTGTAATTTTCTGGTAATTTTCGTGTACTTTTTACTATTTTTTTTGCTGATTTTTGGGTCATTTCTTCTTACATTGCTCATTATCTTTTACCCTATCCTTTAGAAAGACATCAGGCCAATTTGCTGCAGTAACAGCTCACAATACTTCTTCCACCACTGTTTACCTATGAGATTAGATTACACTCCGTCTGAATGAAGAGCAGTTGTACTTTCAGAAATATTTGTATGTATAAAACTCTGACCACTTTTTTTTAACCAACAGAAGAGGATAAGTACAAAACAAACTCCAGACCTGTTCTTTGTGAGGAAAACACAGAAAATGTGTTTAACCTTAACGAGGTCATATTTGCATTACCTGCATGCTTTTTTTTTTATCAGTAATTGATGTAAAACATCATATTTTTTCCCACACGCTCCTCATGCTTTAAGCTTCTCTACCAAAGTTCTCTTTCCCCCAAAATGCAGCATGTGAGCACCCAGAAATCCCATTTCCTGGCCCTTCAGATGGGCCACTAAAAAGTTAATGGAAGATGTCGCAGCTGCTTTGTTCACAGCTTTTGTGTAATTTGCTGCAGCGAAGTGTACCAGTTCACCAGGCCTGCTGTAACTATCTTCATTGATATTTAGGAGATTGGCTGGAATGGGAGGATTGGATGATCATTTGAGGTGAAAAGGTTGACTGCTTCCATCACAGATAATTCACTCTGTTAAAGTGAAGTAAATTGAAAGGCAAGATGAGCCCCAAAATGATATGTGTGGAAACTGGGCACGGCTGCAAGAAAAAACAAAACAAATCAGGTGTTAAGTAAACTTGCACCACAATTACAGCTCTGGGATCTGCCTGCAGACATAAGAAAATATCACTCAGCTACACATCAGCCTGATGTCACATTCGTTCAGTAATGCCAACCCAACGTCGTTTCAGCCTCGAATGAACATGACAGATCCGCGGTCGTCTTCGTGTGAAGACATGTTCATCTGACCCACTTAGGAATGTAGGACGCTGGATCTGTTTTTTTTGGGACAAAACAAACAAAGCACATGTTAAGGTTATTAGCTGGTGTTCCCATAGTAACTTTTATCCCCTAAAATGACCCACTTTGAGCTCGGCGCCACGTCGACTCAACACCTCTTCCAATGTTGTCTTACATCAAGCAGATTTAATAATATTACTTTAATATCCCCCTGCCACGGCCAAACAAGCCCTCATTAATCATGCTGTACGGTGATAATTACAGCTGGTGAGTGTCATTAGCCGTAAGTAGCATAATTGGCGTTTGTCCAGCTCCGAATTGAGCAAGGTCACTGTGCTAAGAAGATCAGAGTCATGCAGTTTCACCCTGTGTGTGTGTGTGTGTGTGTGTGTGTGTGTGTGTGTGTGTGTGTGTGTGTGTGTGTGTGTGTGTGTGTGTGTGTGTGTGTCAGCGTGCAGAATGAATAAAAGGAGGCTATGGGTTTAATGACATGTGTGGGTCAATAGGCAGAGAAAGGCACCGGGGTATAGTTATAATAAAGAGCGGGGTTATGATTCCTTATGGTGCCATCTGCGCTGAAAATGTACTGAAATGGTCCTGTAAGGAGGTCTTATCTCAGAAAATTGCATTAGTGGCATATTGCCATTGTAATGTGCAGAGCTTATAATCCCAAACTAGATATTTTTCATGTTTAACTCTCATTAAAGGGTTGTGAGGTCTGAGCAGATTGTGAAAAGCTTTTAAAAGCCAACAAAAAATACAAAGTGGAGAATTTGAGAAAACAGGGCAGATTTTCACACATGCAAAACTTACATGATGGAGGTACTTGGTCTCCACGGCAGAGGTTGCTGGCATTGCTGAGTGAACATAAAATATCAACACATGTAGCTGAGTCATGGTCGTCATGATCGATAAGGATCCAGAAAAAAGGTTTTTGATAATTTGTGTAGCCCAACCACAAATTTATCTCTTTTGTCTTTTCAATCTGTACGAACATATAACCCACTTTGACCAACATCCTGCTGTGTTTTGTCAGTTTAATAGTTATAAACAAACATTTTATCTTTACATTTTAGACTTCGGGTGATCTCTCTGTCTCCTTTGATTTTAAAAAACTGAGGTTTTTAATTGCTTTATGTTGTTTTTTTTTTAAAGGATTAAAAAACAGGGTTTGCACAAGGTGCTTTAAATACTTGAATTTAGAGGAAAAATAAAGTACTTGAATACCTTAATAAGCAATTTTTTTCCTAAGGTGCTTTTAAAGTCCTTGAAATTCAACCAAATAAAGCTGTCTTATAATTTGACCAAAGTTTTGAAATCAAATCATTATACTTAAATTGCGGTGCCCTCTCCCTATCCTTCTACCTCACATTTTAGATGTCCCAACCAACATGTTTTGTTTTTTTTTTTGTTTGATGTTTTGTTTTCTACCCGGATTCACTTTTAAAACCCCGACAAAACCAGGACGATGTTGACACGGCAAAACTTGACAAGACTGAACATAATGAGCCGTCTTTTCACTGATTTGTTTTCTTGTCTGGGCGCTGATGTTGTAGCTCCGCCAAAAACTGAAGTTGAAACTTTAAGTTCCAGCTGCCATCGTTTCCTTGTGCTACAGATGGTTATATAAGTATATAATATTATATATATATATAGTATAAATATAACACCAGCATAGTGCTCACGCCATTCTAATATTTTATTAAGAGTGTGACAAATAACACTTCACTGAAAGAGAGACATTGACCACATTACCTTTTTATGTTAAATTAAAAAAATCTTTTTGAAGAGTACTTTAGTTGCTTTGCGTAAAGTCCTTGAAAATGAAAAAATAAGTGCTTGAAAATGTACTTAAAAGTCCATGAATTTCATAATGTGATGACTACATGAACCCTGTAAGAAAGTTTTATTAGTGCTAACTGGATGTTATGCCATGTGTCAAATGTGATGATGTCATTTATGGCGTCAAAAATAACTGCACTAAAATGAACTGAAGCGTTTGAAATAAATAATAATGAAAGCACATTTTCAGTACAGTGTTTTGACTTAAATTAACTGAAGTTTAACTGAACAGAATTAGACCAACTAAGATAACTGGAGTAACTGCAGAAGAAAAACAAAGTCAAATGTGATGAACAGAGTTAGAAAATAACCAAGAAAACCAGTTTAAATTACATGTTACAGAAACGACCTTTTTCTGTTTAATTCTGCTTAATATGAAACAAAACTGATCTTCAATTTCTGAATATTAAGCTACAACATTGAGACTAAAGACTGGTGTACTTTTATTGTGCTCTACCACCTTCTCTTGCACTGTATGTTCTGTCTTATGGTGATCTGTGTGAATATAAATCTATATTTTTGTATTTTTTTAGGGGTCGGAGGTCATTCATCTGCCGGGAAAGTGCTGCCCGGAGTGCTCCTCTGTGAAACCTTCCTGTCTGTATGAGGGGAACTCCTACAAGGTGCTTTTTATTTTACTTTTGCACTTAAGCATGGGTGGAAAAATTGCAAAATCAGGCGAGAAATCCAAACTGTGTGGGTGAGACAAAGACACCACAGGGCTTCTGTAAACTCTCTATTCTCAGAAGTAAAAAAAAAAAGCAAGTGGCATAAAGTCTCACTGCAGAGGAAGCTGCTCCACAAACAACCAAGTGCATCAATATTTAGCTGGTTCTAAATATATAAATACAAACACTGGCAGTGAAAGTTGCAGTGACACAGAGTAAATGTGTGTTTTAGGAAGGAGCTATCAGATTACTTTGGGCTGTTGAGCCTGTAACAAGAAACTCTCTTATTATTCTGGTGTCAGCTTCATTATTCATAGGCGAGTCCTGAAAACCCAAAATGCAAAGGCTTTAATTTTTGACATTTTCAGCCAAGGAGGAACGCTCATTAAATGCTGCAGGATGGTCAACCAAGGTCGAGGCTGGGAGCGCGAGTAGAGAGAGCTATTATCATTTTCCAATAGATTTTTCTTTGTCTCCCCGAGGAATCCATCTTTACCAGTAGTAAACAAAGATGCATACTGCATACTTATTCTGCACCTACACACGTCAATACATGCTTTTCTCTGCTCACAGCTCGCAGCTCGCCTGAGAGGTTTAAGGAGCAGGTTTGTGACTAGATTATTACTGGTTTGACTCCCAAAGTGACAAGAAAAAATCATAGCACGGGAAAGTTAATGAGCAAGAATAATAAACTGTGTTGATGCACATTAACAAGCTGTTTTGAACAGCCGGAAAGAAAATATTAAGTGTTCGCTTGTCTGTTTCAAGACACAATTGAACCAAAATGAGAAAACTGCTGTAGTTGTATTATTAAATAATTAATGTTTTTGTAGTTTATTAAAGGTCTTCAATGGAGGAATTTCCAGTTAGTGTTTCAAAACACAACATTGAAACTTGGTGCCTCCTTCCTAAAAATTGTCTGCTTGTGACGTCACGTCACCCAGAAAAGCTGCAGATTGGGGGGCAGGACGTGATCTCTGCATGCAGTAGTGCTCTAAAAATGCCTGTGTTTTGTTTACGGCTGTGCCAACCGGTCAAATCGGGGAAAAAAACAAGAGCTGCTTTTGAGCCCCGAGAGTGGTAACACATAAAGGCGCGAAGTTTAAAAAAACTCACGGAGAAACGGCGGCAGACATGGACTGAAATCCTCGCAGAGTCAGACACCGCGCGTGTATGCAGTGACCACTTTGTTTTGTTTCGCCACGACCCTCGTCTTCAGCGGTGTTTCTGAACACCTCTGAGAAGGCTGACCGAACAACAGGAAAGAAGATAGTAGCTGCAGTTAGCCAGCGCAAAGCTTGATGCCAGTGCTGCATCCGTCCGTGTAAAGTTACTTTAGAGCTGCATCTTTCTTGTAAAATTTGGACATAATTCTCATCATAATATGGCTTTTTCTTGTTAAATTACATTTTTTTTCTCATAAAATTCCGACTTTATTCTCGTAATATTCAGACTTTATTCTCGTAATATTCAGACTTTATTCTCGTAATATTCAGACTTTTTCTCGTACAGTTAGGCCTTGATTCTCATAATATTATGAGTTTATTCTCAGCTCATCGCAAAGAAAAAAAATTCCCCTCAATGTGGCCCTAAAACTCTGTTGTATACCTTAGAGTTGAAATAGCAATAAAAAAAGACAGTGATTTTCAAGCCGACATACTCACCAACACAAAAACAAGACGGCAGTCATTTAATGCTGATTCTGATCTGATGTCTTTGACCCAGCAACACACAAGATATAGATAAGCCTCAAGGCTCTTGCACACCTTCATTTTAGCTAGCCGTGTAGGAGGAGGTCTACAGGAGTTTTCAGTGGCAAATTTACTGTTTTCAACCAATCAAAGTACTCTTATGTCACTCATGGTTCCTCTTGTATTTGGAGAGTACCTACTTTTAAAAAGAAGTGAAAAAGTCCTTCAAACAGCACTCTCAGACCTGCAAATGTTCCTAGTTCTTACAGAGTGGACAACAACTTAAAAAAATGCCTCTGAATGCGTCCTGACCTCACTTGCACGCTGTTATTGGGGGCTGCTTGCTGTGTTTATTTTTTGTTTATTTGGTTTTGTTTTTAATTTGTTTTGTTCCTCGCTAGTTTGCTTGCTGGTTTTTTGAGAGAGCGTGACAGGTTGTATAAGGTGCAAACTATTGTTATGCTGCCTGATTTTCAATTGTACTTGTAAATAACAATAAAACTTGGAAACGGAAAAAAAAGGAAAATAGAAAGCGAATGCCTGCTAGTTCAAAAGCTCTGATTCTGATCTGAAGCTTTCGTCCTTTTTCCGTGAGCTCTGACCTGCCACCAGATTGTCTGGAAAAAAAGTCCGCATGATTTATGAAACCATCTCATATTTCAGCATTATATGAGTTTTTCTGTGACTGACGTTCCTGCTGCTTGACTGACTATCCGTCCTCGGTGGGGCCTCTGTCAGGTGGATTCTGCTTGAAAGAGTATATAAAAGTCATGACTGCCAGGCTTCTTTTATTACTGACACATGCAGCTTATTAGCATTCAGCTTACTGCCCGGTCTGCGTGGCTTCCTTTTTGATTGTGATACAACTTCCTCAAAGTGAAAATCCTCTGTTGTTTGGTGTTTTTCGACATTCTGTCCATCCCCTATAAATATATTTGCAACAGTCGCATTTTGCACATAATAACATCCTCTGCCTGCATCGGGTCCAGGTCTAATAAACCATTTCCTCTCTCTCTCCTCTGCTTTCATCTCATGCGTCTCCACTTTTCTTTTTTCAGGACCTGGCTCGATGGAGCGATAGCGGCTGCCGGGAGTGTGAATGCCGTGATGCCCAGGTGACTTGTTATCTGAGCTCGTGCCCCACTTGCCCGCCAGGCACCCTGGTCGTGACCCAGGAGGGTCGCTGCTGCCCCGAGTGTCGCCAAGGTACGTTGATGCTGTGTGTTGTGTCTGGCCACTTGTGTAACATTTCTCTGCTCTGTCGAACCCTGTTTGTTTTTAAATCTCCCTCTATAAAAGCACAAAGGACTCACTGTGTTGGTGTCTGTAGGAGACTTTGGCAGGTTAAAGTCTCATCTTCACCTACGTTGACTTGTTTTTCATAAAAACCGCATAGATGAAGAATTCTGAGGCTTTATGAATCAGCTTTAAGACTCAGCTTTCACACACTGTTAAATCTTTGACATTCATCCAGAAGTTGTTTTGAAACGAAGTTGTGATTTACCTTTTAATTGTATGCACATTTTCATGTACCACAATGCCCGAAAAACATCCCACTCAATCAAAGAAGTGTTTACAGCTAACTAGCGAAAAAGTATGTGAATGTCATACGACGCTCGCTGCCAAATCACATCGTGTTTTGTTGCTGCATTTGCATTCAAATGCATTTCCAGCAATGCGTGTGCAGAAGTAAGTATCTCTAGCTTTTCTTTGGTTGGTGTCTCGCTGTGTGATTGTTGTTGTTGGTAGAAAACTGAGATTCAAGAATGAGGTCCTCTCTCTTTGATTCTGCAGGATTTGACACAAAAACTTCACTCACTGTTTTGTGGGAAATAACTACATGCAGTATTGTCTATCAGGATCCATTAAATATTAAAAACCACACATCTAAAACGTGTCAAAAATTAGAAGTTGGGGTATTTCTGCACAGAGTTTCTCTCAGAAATGACTCAACAAAAAGCGGGATTCAACATTCAATTCAATTCACTCCTTACTGTTGAGTCCAGACATAAAGTCAATTGGTCATGTGATTCTCCTGAATGGAGGAATATTTGGGCCTTGGCCATAAATCAGAGGAAACATGCGTCTTCCTTCATAACAGTTTCAAGATTGTTGAAGGTGATTGTGACCATATTGCTCAGGTGACGTCCTGTAAAGCCCCTTTCCCATTACACTGGCTTTTGTATGTACTGACAAAGTTTACAATCTGTAATCACACCAGTAGTGGTTACAGGTATTTATCTGCTCTGGCTCTGATCAACAGTGATGGAGATACAACACTGGTGTAAACATGCTAATTTTATGGTGAGATAAAAGACACACCACCACAAAATACCTTCCATCTCTATCCAAACTGCACTCAAACACCAAATTAGTCTGCAGCAAGTTTGAAAGAAAGACTAAGAGATATATAAAGAGAAGTAACATTTTCACTGGCCTCCATGCTGCTTTCTCCTCTTACATACCTGTTTTCCGTAAAACAGGAAAAAAAGCAAAATCATGCTCGTCTGCTGCAGAGCTGTGTACAGTCTCCTCTTCTGGCAATGGAAAATGACTCTAAAGACTTTTTTTAGCTGTATTTCTTGTGTTTAAAAAACCTGCGTACACGCACTTATTTTGGTGGAAAAGTGGTAAAATGTTATGTCCTTTGCTCTTGTCTTTTATTGTGAATAATGCTGGTCCATTTAGGTGTCACTGGTATTTAAATAAAGTTAAGCAACTTGCTAAAAATACTGCATATGTAAATGAGAAGCTGGCTGGGTAATTAAAGAAGCGAAGAGGGGGAGAGCGGCTCATAAACACAGTGAGAGTTTATAGATATGCAAGGCAGTCAGAGGACAAAATCCAACTTGTCCTTGGGGAGGTGGGCAGTGCCGGCCAAGCTGCTCTGTATGTTTCATGGCAGCGCCCGAGGACAGACACTGGAACAGTCGCACTGAGTCAATATAAACTATCCTCAGTCCATCGCTGCTTTTAACTTTGGCTTAAATTCAAACCTTTATTTATGCCCTTCTTCATATTTACATTCAGTCCTACACAATAACATCAACATCAAATTCAAACTAAGCAGGCAGTGGGGATGTGCTTTGAAACTCCGGGTCCGTTTTGTTGTTTTTAAAAAAATTCAAAGAAAGAAAGCATCATTTCAAGTTGAGATATTTCCTGTGTGGTTTTGAACGAGCAGAAAAGTAGAATAGTTAAAAAAAAAAAAAAGAAAACTTTGTGAACACTCTGCTGCTCCTCACCTCCCTGGGGCCTTGAAGCACCATAAAATGAAAAATGACTTTCACTTTGTCTGCCAATTTTCCATGGAAGAGTATATACACCCATTTAACAATTAATGAGTGCAAAAAAAGTGCTTTTAGTATGATACCGTGTAATGTTGGCCTCAGTCCCGATAGGTGCAAATAAAGTTTTTTTCCTAATGATCTTTCCCCTTTTCTTTCAACCTGTTTCAACTGAAAAATACCACAAATTAACCAATTAAAATGCTCTCAAAGACATTAAGTTATGGCTTTAAGCTAATTTCCTTCTGTAAACCACACAGTGACATCTCAGCGCGTCTGATTCACCTCCCTATTTAAAAATAAAGGCCAATTCATTTGTCTTATTGACTGCAAATGGGCACAAAGACTGTCAGCAATTATAACTAAACAAACGTATGTTAATTTCCCAAATACCCCAACAGGCAATTAAGCAGTGAGACAGCATTGTTAAGATTTATGAAGACTTATAATTACGTTTGGCTGCATGAATGAGTAATTATAGTTGGGGAAGAGAGACATTTTTCATTGCACCACACAAAATGGACTGTTTGAGACAAGAATAGTTTCATAAGGTTGGGTTGAAGGTATTTGTTTTGTTCACATATAACTTAGGTGTGTTCTGCTTCCCCCCGACAGTGTTTTTGCTCTCTTAGGTTTTACTGTTTAGAGCATTTCTCCTCAGCAGCATATTAAAATGTCTAAAAAGTAAAAAACACTGTATATTCTCAGGAAGGCTAATTAGTCCAGGTAAACAACAGGGGACACCTATAAAGTGTAATATCCTGAAGTAGCCAGATGTTTTTGCCTCTGACCGCCTCGTGTGCATTCAGGAGAAAAACAGATTTCCTCCAGAAGTTATGTTTAATTCAACAGATTAACAAAACACTGCATTGGTTATTAATGACACCCACCGTCTTGTGCGGTGGCTTTGCTGTTTCATTTGTTTAATTTCCAACTCATTTAACATCTCGGTCTCCTATGACTTTAAATTTATATGCAGGTTTTTTGTAATGATGATGGCAGTTTTTATGTTCCAAATCAAAATTTAGTGTGATGTTCATGTGGTGCAGCAAACAGTAGGGCAAGGCAAATTTATTTATGTAGCACATTTCATACCCAAAGGCAACGCAAAGAGCTTTACAGATTAATCAAGTCAAAGTTCATTGTAGTCCAATCACAAAGCATGCCCCAAAGGGCTGAACAACAGCAGTTTCAATTTAATTTAAATTTGATGTATAAAGTCCAATATCACAAATCATAATTAGCATCAGAGAGCTGTACAACATACAGTATCCCTCTGTCCCTGGACCCTCACAGCTGATAAGGAAACACTCCGCCCTAAAAAAACCTTTAACTTGGTAAAAAATAGAAAAATCCGGATGTTTTATCTCATTTGTCTCCTGTAATACTATAAGTCCCAGTTGACATACTAATACTTAACCATGACAGCAATATTCCCCTTAACCAAGTGGTTATAGGCATCATGCATACATGGGTAGATCAGGAATAGGGTTGCAAAATTACAGGAATATTCAAGGTAGAAACAATCAATGAGAATAACGGGGAATAATAGAAATAAAATGGAAATCCTCGGGTGAGCAGCGCCTGTGTGACGCGGAGCCTCTTTTTCTTCTTTTCTTTTTCTTGTGCCCCTTCTTAACTGTTTAAAGCAGCCACGTTGCCAGCGTGATCAGTGCTGCTCAGCTGCTGCTCAGCTGCTGCTCAGCTGCGAAATATCTCGAAAACAAAAGTCTCGACTTTTCGTTAAAAATATTTTTTTTTTTGCCTTTATTTGATAGGACAGACTGTAGGTATGAAAGGGGGAGAAAGAGGGGATGACATGCAGCAAAGGGCCACGAGCTGGAAGCAAACCCACAGATGCTGCGGCAAGGACACACTGTCACAGACATGAAAAATATATTTATTTTGAACTCAACCTTTCAGTTTGATCAAGAATAAAAGTCCTCTGACAGCGTTTCAGTTGACAGAATCCCGTCAGTGGTTAACACAAGGCTTTTTATTGTGAAATATTTGCAGGGTCGTGTTGTAAACAACACTCTGGCTTGCACAGGCTCCATAATAGACTGGAATTCTGGCTTTTTAGTCATGATAATACAGCAGGCTGCTCTGCAGCAGCTGCAGTGCTGACACTGTGAGCGTATGAGCCGCAGCGGTTCAACAAGGTCACATCGTGCACTGCTCACGCAGGCAGCGTGTCCCGAGCCTTAGCCTTCAACAGTGGAAAGGCAGAAGCTTACCAGCTGGCTGTTTAGCTGCTTACAGTAAAACATACTTTCCCCTGCAGATTGTGAGTCAGCTAATTTGATAGTAGAGAAAGTGGTGGAAAGTAAAGTACATTTATTCAAGTACTTTACTTGTGTATTTTCATTTCATGCTAAAACTCTAACTATTCTGTACTTAGTCAACAACTCTAGTTATTTTTCAGATTCAGACTTTGATAATATCCTGGTAAAATACTGTTTGTGAACAGTTCCACCAGACATTTCCCCTCTGAATGGTTTCAAAATGATATGTCACAGTATTTTATTTTTCTGCTCTCCCTCTGTTTAATCAATGCTTACATCTATCTTGCGCCCTTTTCCCACCAGAATAAACTTCCTACCTCCAGATTTTTTAATCTTCACCTTTTCCTCGAAGCCTGTTGAAAACACCTGGATGCTTTTTGATTAATATTTTTCTTTGGCTTAAATGCGTTTAAGTAGTTCATGCCATCAGTTAACTCTCTTCGTTCATCTTCAAACTTTTCTTTCTCTTTACTTTTTTCTCGCTCTACCTGCCTCACACTCTCTTCTATCTTTATCAGCCTCCGGTCCTCCCTGTCTGTCTCGGTGCGCCTCACACTGTAGAAATGATAGCGTATGTCACAGCTGGAAATAGAAGTCATCATTTACACAGTCTCATGTACACATTGTTCACGTTAGTGTTAATAAGTGTCAGTTATAGACAGGTTAAAGGTTTTATTCCTGATCAAAGGTATCAGAGGAAAGTGTGTGTGAATATGTGAGTAGGTCATGTGTGTGATGTATATTATCACACATGAATAATTCAAAGGTGTTTTTGTGATTTTACATTATAGTGCACCTGCACCTGTCATCACACAGCTTAATGGATGTATGTGTGTGCAGCAATGGTTGTAATGTCCCCGGTATGCTTTTATGTATGCCTAAATGAATAGATTTAAACATGATTCACCCACTTCACTTTATGCTTATGGACTGATGCAGGAAACATGTGTTCTCACTCATTTACCTTGTTCTGTCTGCCCGGCCCACAATTCCCGACTGTGTTTAGTTTGCAGCTAAAAATAGATAAAAAAAAAAACCTTCTCTTTCCCTCTTTCTTTTAGAATTAAAATCGTAAATCTTCCTTTAAGCCTATTAATCATGGCCGTCTGTAGACCCAGAGGTCAGCAGACTCTCCTCTCATTGGGCAGTCAACACCTAACGGACGTAACCAGGAGTCATGCTGCGTTCAGGTGTCATGGGAAAAGCTGTAGATGTAATCTTTCTACTTTGACATGCGGTTCATACGATTCATCCCTGCCAGGTTTGACCCAAATAAGTCTTTTTACAGGTATTATTGTTTTGTACCAATATTTGCACTGTGGATCAGGGCATGTATGAATGAAGTGTCTGAGAGAATCAGGGATGGGGATCGATTCTGCATTTTTGAAACCCCGAAAATCGATAACATTGAGCTTATTGATACCTCTGTGAAGTCCCGAGGGTCCTTCAATTTAACATTACATCTCTGACTCATCAGTCGAGTCACGTCATTTGAATCCAGTCACTGGTCCGCATACATCGGTTGCACATTTAAATTTTTTAATACAATTAAATTGCCAACCATCAAGTATTAAAGAAAGGAAAGAAGAAATCTAAATGCATTACCTTTGACTGCCTTCAGGTTGAAAAAACTCCTTTAACTCCATCAGCAGTAAGCACACCCAAACTCTGTAGCAAGTCCAGTTAAAAATAGTAATCCAATTTTGAAATCTGATTTTAAAGTGGCAGGAGAAAGCTAAATAGTAAAGTAAACGAGTTTGCATAGTTTCATTATGATGTGTTCAAGGTCGGCTTAGTAAAACGACAGTTATGCTAAGGTTAATAAACCGTCATCATGATGTGTTCAAATGTAACAACAAGAAAAAGAAATTTTTAGTTTTTGGAGAGAAACTCCAATATAATAATACAGTTGTTTGGGCGACAAATTTGTTTTCCCAACAATATAAAATGGATAGTAGAGATGGAATTACAGCCTGTTAAATGTAGTATCGATACTGGTATTGATAAAGATTTGGATTATTAAGAAGTCTCAATAATGGTATTAATATTAACAACGATTAACAATCCCTAGTCCTAAATGGTAAAATACTCTTTGCATGATGCACATTTGATACGCACAGTTTTCCAAATCCGACATTATATCGAGAGAGAGAGATAATATGAGAACAATGAACTCATGTTAAGATCATGTTTTGACAAAAACAAAATATTTTTTATGACAACTTCTGCAGAATGCAGTCATCCCAACGACTCCACAACCGAATGCCTCTTGGCAACAAAGAAAATGCAGCTTTGTAACAGTGATTATTTTTGTCTGACACAAGCAACAGCTCTGGCAATAATACATCACATTTGACTCTCACGGCGCCTCAGACAATGTGCAAATGTATTTATTTCCCCAAGACTCAGAATTAAAGCGTGGAATAACAGCTGTACACAGCTCTTTGCAAATTTATGTGATTTGAAAAACTGACTTAGTGGGCATATTTAACTTTTTTAATCTTTTAATTTGTATATACATTTATTTTGGAGCCAGTGGTGTTTACTTAAACTTTACTGTGAAAATGAAATATTGTCTGATTGTGAGTTTTGGCATCATGTTGACTGCCTGCACAGAAAATGTCGCTACTTTCTCCATTTTAATGGTTTCTGTTATCTTAAAAGTGTGGAAACTAGTACTGGCTCTGAGGTTGGATTGTTTTTAGTTTAACTTTCAGTGTGATTCCCAGGAGGGACTCTGAGATGTTTGATAAATACGGGCCAAGATATCCAAAAAAAACAAGTGCATGTGTAACGAGACCCAACACACACACACACACACACACACACACACACACACACACACACACACACACACACACACACACACACACTCTGTTTATAGCCAAGCACACAGTTAATCCCCTCAGCATCATTTCATCAATTCTAATCAGCAACGTTTGAAGGAATTGAATGGTTTTGTTCCTCTTTGAGGCTTTATTGTCTGAAATAAAGAGCCTCATGATTGAACATTTGGCAGCAGACTGCATGGGTGAATTATTGAGTGGTTCGGTGCCTTTTTAGAGGGAATCAGGGTGTGAAATTACCTTGAATTGGTAAATGTTGGCCATGGTTGGTAAGTTGGCTTTTTCTCTGAGCTGCTGTGGCGGGTAGCCAGTCTCAGTTGGAGGTCAAGCTAGTGTTAACAGTCAAAGTGGCAGGTGATTTTTTTTCTTTTATACTTTTCTAATGATGCTGGGTGGCAGAACAGCATCGTCTCTGCCAGATATTAACACATCCGCAGTTTCAAACAGGCAAAAACTTCTCATCAGGTGTTTGTGATAGTCAGGAGGAGCTGTGCAGTTAATCGCGCCTGGATCCACACCTCTGGATCAGTTGTTTTCATACAACGCTGCTGTTAATCACAGCTGTAGTTTTTAATTTTGTGCTTCAGGGATCCTGGCTCGCCATGCTGGTGAGGAAATTAAAGTACAGTGTGCGTGCGTCAAAGCAGCCGTCTGCAAACAACGGCTCGTAGCAAAGCGTGTGATTGCTGAACTCATGCTGTAAACGTGTCTTTATCCACAAGAGGGAAAAATCCAATTCTGGTTCACTCCTCAGCTGTCAAAGCAAACAAGAAATGATCTTGTAACTGTTCAGGTGGAGTTTTGCATGCAGATACACTCATTTGTTTCCACTGTTTAACATTCAGGGATGAATTGTTTGCAGAAAAAAGCTCAGGACAGATGAGAGACTTCCACAGCGGATCCCAGAATATGTGCAAGAGATTGCTACATTACCGCCCGCTGACGCATCGGCCACAGCTGAATAGAGAGATAAACACTTGACTAATATTCGTGTTAGCCAATAAGCCCGTCAGTGGGCCAGAACATATAGTGCTGAAGTATCTCAATCTCCCACGTTTCTCACTCTACGTCCTCCTTCCCTTATTTTTGCACAAAGCGTCTCAAAGAGGTGATGAAAAGTTGTGTCACAAAGTGAAAATGAGTGGCAGATGAAAAGAAAATGAATGGGAGAGAGAAAATGAAGCCGTAAAGGAGAAAGAAGACCAAGAAAGAGAATAACGAGAGGCGGTAGAGAGGGGAAAAAAGAGAGATGGAGATGCTTACTGACGGTCTTATTGGCTATTAAGGTTAAAGTCTCGCCTCCATCTTTGTCATGTTCTCTTCAGCTCCCCCCCAGCTGCTCTTTTTTCCTGCAAGTCTTCCCCTTTTCTTCTCCTGCTCATTAATCAGATCCCTCCGTCACATTTTTATAAGCAGCCAGCACTTTATTTACTCAATGCATTCACATAATGAATGGAGCAATCACACTGCAATCATGTGCAAGCAGCCGCGCATATTGTTTGACAAGAAGCTGCGTGCATGTGCTTGTTCTGCCGTCCAGATACGACAGTGTCATTGCTGTCAAACCCCGATTCTGTCATTTCGGATGCTGACAGGGTTTTTGTGAGGGAGTTGCAGGAGTTTCCGAAATGACATTTCTAATTTTTTTGAGATGTATTTCAGATTGTGAGAAGCCAGTTAATTTCCAAAAGAACCCAGAGGATATTAGAGTTTGACGAACGGGTCACAGTGCAGGATTGTGATGTTTTTTTTCCTCTAACTTGTTTCACACATTAATTGTATTTGAGGATGGATTTCAGCTGCTTATCTCCGCAGTAAACTAGAAGAAAACTGTTTATGCCTCCACAGCTCTCCTTATACGAAAACATATAACAACAGCTTTAACAAACCCGGAGGGAATAATGTTTTTAGGTCACAAGTGCTCTGACTTAGTTATGGAAAGTTGTGGAAACGTTGAAAAAAAATCCCAAAACTATGAGGTTTTAACCCACAGTGTTGTAGTGATGTTAGTTTGGGGGGTTACTTTGACTCGGCAGGTAGACCAGTGGTTGTTCATATGTATTATAATGATAAGAAGTCAGAGAAAAGTCCCGGCAGGATTTCATCAGGTCCTTGTTGAGCTTCTACATCTGAGATATATCTAATATATCTAAAATATGTTTAAATAACCTTTAAGAAACTACTGACTACTGACTTGTAAGTTATATCCAGTTGATTATTTGTGGTTAACTGCTAAGTGCATTTTTGCAGAAACTGTGTTTTAACAGTGAGCTTTTGCAGGCATTTTTCCCAGGAGACTTTTCAGAGCTTCTGAATTTGATTTGGATTTGTGTGCTTTTGTTTCCAAATAAACTTTGTTGCTTAATTTACTCACAATTGTTGCATACAATCAGAGCAGGATTAAAAATGGGAACATTGTCTTTCTGCGCCAAAGAAAAAAAAGGAAAGCAACAGAAAAAGTGTTGCAAAAATGATATCAAGCACGGTTGAGATTAAGAGTTTGATTTTAGTGGTCTTACAGTAAAAACTGAAATAATAGTGAGTGAAATAATGGTCACTGTCAACAGCAGCTGCTCCCAACAGGTGAGCACAGAAGCTGCTTTAAGGTGCTTTCCAGATGCAGTAATCTATCATTTAAGTACTGAAATAAAATGTTTACGCACCGGCTTACTCGGTGCACAAGGACTTTTAAGTGCAGTTGCTCGATGCATTAAAGTGACAAGCTTGTGCTCATAAGTTGTTGGTAATATGTCGGACCAACTGGGAACCAGTGCGGGCAGAGAAAGCACTTAGACACATCATCGCAAAATGCACCACTGGAGTTTGTTGGCAGACAGTAGATGTACTCAGAAAGTACCGCTGGGCACATTTTACATCGTGAAACTTCTCTAGCATCGCTGCCACAGTCTGACTGTGGAGCCTAATGTACTGGATGGAATTTGTTAAAAAATTTAATTTACTGTGTGTGCGTACGTGTGTGTGTGTGGTATTGCAAAATTAAATCCGTCTGCCTCTGCTAACTGAGTTTCAGTGCAGAGCAAAATCTGATAGATGGAATTTGCATAAAATTAAATGTCAAAATGGTTGTGTCACAGAGCGAGAGAGTAAGACTTCAGCTCTTCAAGTGCCACCAACAGCGTCTGTCCAGATGTATGGACGGAAATTAGCATGAAATTGAATGTGTGCGTGTGTTGCAGTCATGCATACATTATCTTTTTTTCCATCCAGTGTCCAGAGTTTTGCTTGAAATGCAAATGTATTGAATTTTTACAAAACTCTAAATTAAATGAATGAAATGTGTGTTTTCCAGTCCAGTGCCATGCAGACTGCCTGTCATGCTCGGGGTCTCCCGACCATTGTGAGAGCTGCAGGGACCCGAAGGCCTTCCTCCACCTTGGACGCTGTCTGTTCGTCTGTCCAGCTGGATACTACGCTGAAGGACGAGTGTGTGCAGGTAGGACGGTCCCCTCCTCTTGTTACCATCTCACTTTGACATTGCAGACAAATGCTCTTTGCACATACATCACCACACTGTTACAATACACCAGTGCAGGGATGCTCACAGTATCTAATTAATACATGTTTTGTCTTCTGTTGTTTGATTTTACTCGGTAAAGTAATGATTTAACTGTCAACATTTTAGCTTTGCTCTGCACCGTCTACACCGTCAGCTTAATCTGCTTCCCTCAAGGTGGAGATTTTACCTCCCTAGAAACAGATTTATGAGGTCTTTTATTCCGTCAGCTATTTGTTTTTTAGATAAAATGGGGTTTGGCCTGTGGTTAGCGGTGCTCCCTCCTTTTTTCTTCCCTCTGTCTTCTGCTGGTTTCTCTGATGGTTTTTTGTCAAATGACAACAGAGGTGCCAAACTGTGTAGTCCACATAAAATTATCTTCTAATGACTGCTGTTTGCAAGCAGGACATTAAAGCTTTATTCTATCACAATACTTGTATTAGTACCTGCACTTCCTGACCAGGGTTCTTAAAAGGAATTAAATTAATTAATCTAAAATAAGGCCTTAATTAGTATTAAAATGTCTTGCTTCAATCTGTCAAAACTCAAAAATGCAAAGACATCGGGAGGAAGATATGATAAAAGCTTTCTTATATTGCATCGTGAAATCTGAAAGTATTTTTTGTATTTTTAAAATAATTTTAAATTTAACAACACGCCAGATCAGGTTAGAGGAACCAGCAGCACTCACATACATTTACCGCATCCAATCAAATGATTGATGAAGAAGCTCAAGACAAACCAAATGGATACTTTAATAACATGTTCGCTGTTTTGCATTTGTTTGACTTCAGAAAGTTGTTGTTTTTTTTTTTTTAATTGGATTATCTAACATTTGAACTCGGCCAAAAAATGATATATGTTAAAGTAAATAATTCAGAAAAAAAAGTCCCTTATTGATGTCAGTTCATTTTTGTTTGATTGCTTCTTTTTTTCCTTGTTTTGTAAAATTGGTGTAAAATTTTACTCAGAGTGACATTAAAGAGTCTTAAAAAGTCTTAAATCTAACTTGGAACAGAAAGTTGCAGTTGTATAAAATCCAGATTTGAGCAGCGTCTTTCCCTGCAGAGAATTATTTATAGAACATCGTAAAGGGGATCTAGATTGAAGATAACCTTTAAGTTATCAGCCGCTGAAAGCAGAATAAACCTTTGGCTCCACGTCCAACAGGAAATATTAACAGTCAAAGCATTAAAATGTAGGACTGCAACCGTGTCTGTGTGTAAGTGTGTGTGTGTGTGTGTGACTCGGAGTTTATATTTTCCTCTTCATCCTTTATTCATGTATGGTGTCTGAGCGTGATCGTGATCACGTTCGCCCAGCTCCAAACCAGCCGTAGCACCTTGACCGAGCATTGACCCGCGACTGGCGTAATCTCCTTAGCATTTTACTGCATTGAATTCCTACCATCCCATTGACCTGTTCTCCTGGAGAGCCAGACATTTACTGCCCACAGCTATTCATGAAGCTGTAAACACCAAACGCCCCATCGCCGTAAAGCTATCAGGCACAGATAAAGGTATTCACTCTGAAGCCTCGCTGCTAATGCTAGCAGCTGAATCTCAAACAGCCTTTCCACACTTCAGAAATATAAAGAGGCGCTTTGGTCCTGAATGTAGGAATGTGTTTGTATGCTATTATAACTTTTTTCAAATCGAAAACTGCTCACTGAGAATAAAAAAACATGTTTGAACAGACAGTAGCAGCACTATATGACACAGAAGTTACCAAACATATGACTCAGACTTACATTCAATCAAATATAGCAGTCAAACATCAGCAATACGAAATATTTCTGCTTGTTTTTCTGTAATATGTTTATTTGGTCTCTTAGACATGAATGTTAAATTAGGATTATTATGATTATGTTTGTTAATTATTTATCTGTTACACATGATCTAGAAAATGTTTTTTATTTTTTGTTTTTAATTAGGAAGGTTGGCATATATATATATATATACAGATTTGAACAGAAGAAAAAAAACAATTCACATCCCATGAGTGCTTTTACATAGACATGAATCACCTGTTTATGTGGCTTATTGTTCCTATGATCATATTTTTAGATGTGATGTTTACATGAGCATAAAGAAAAAGGGCTCTTTTATTTTCCTGCATACAGAAAAAAATATTAGAAATCTGCTTTCTGATCACCTGTGATGTTTAAAGAAACAAACTGGCAATGGGAGATGAGAAGCACAACAGGAAATATTAACACCGCTTTAATATTACACACACTCGTATCTCTGTACGAACAAAATGCACTTCTCAAAATCAATCTTGAAAAAATAATATACATTAGTATTATTTTCTGCATTCATAGAGCTGATTTTAACCAACCAAAACCCACAAAAAAAGATTTTTTTTTTCAATATACTCCAGGTAGTTTTTTCTTTTTTTTTGGAATATGTCACTGACTAGCAGCAGCATTGATTGTGACAGTGCAACTCGTGGAATATAACTTGTATTTTTCTCCAAATGCCAAACATGGTTAAAAAAACCAAAAAACAAACAAAAAAAAAACAAAACATATATATCCCAGCAGTGCTCCTAATGAACGGCCCTGCTCCAAAAATAGAAAACTCCATGTGTGGCGGCAGTTGTTTTTAATTGTGGCGGGTCGCCACAAATGAAGGATTATGTGGGACATCCTGCGCATTAACGTCACAACAGTAGCTCAAGTCGACATTACGTTTTTCTGAGAAGCAGCTGCAGAGATCAGCAGAGATGAACAGTCCTGAAAAAGGATGACGAAAGCTTTTTAAAGAAGCTTTTATCGGTTACAATGGTCATTAAAACGGCTTGAAGTGTCGTCTTGTGTGTGTTTTGACTCTTGAGTTCCACTTAACAGACAATTTGGATGATTTTGCAAAAAAAAAACGTCATTGCTTTAATGTCAGTGTTTTCGAACATTTAATGTAAATAAACTAATGTAGTTTTTAATTTTTAGATTCTTATGATACTAAAAACATTTGCAGATCTTTCATTTCATTAATATTAAATTATAGTGAAGGATGAACAACCTGATGTAACAAATTTTTATGGATTATTTTAGAAAATCCAGATTCTGATTTGTGCATTTAATTGAAATTCTGCTTCACATAGTTAATAGTTTTTGGGGGTTTTTTTGGATACAGCATTGCAGTATTATTAGTTGTGATTGTGGGTGCAGAAAACCAGCAGTAGTCCAGTTTCCCTCTGCTAATCCCACACAGCCTAATTTCTGTATTTTTTACTTTTTTGCATGTGGGTGACAGAAAATAAAGCTGTGAGCCCAAACTCGCATTGTTGATAAGATTGTCTCTTTTCTCGTCCCTTTTTCTCCGCCCTCCTTTTCCCCAAAACTTCTTTTCATCTTCTTGACATCTTTCTCCTTTCGCCTCTGAGTCCGTCGATCTCACAAAACTTCTTTTATAATCTTTTTTTTGTCCTTCGAATCTCCATTGTCATCATCATCCTGATCCTGATCGTTTCTTCCCTCTGTCTTCACATCTCCTCTTCCTCTCCTCTCCTCCTGCTATCTCTGTGTGAGTGGGAGTGTGAGAGGTTTAAAGGGGATTTAGTTGCTTTTTATTCTGTAATCTTGAGATTTCTCATTAAAGAACATTTGAAGTCTGCTCATTGCGGTCTCTCTCCCGCTCCATATGCAACCGTTTCATTATTTTGTTTATGGAAATATCTGTAAGTAGATTACGTTGCACCCAACAGCATCTAGCTGCCAAAGTGAACAATCTTTAAGAGTATATAGGGTGTGTTTAATCTGAATATTTGGATGATACAGTGCATTTGTTATTTTGCTATGAAGTATACAGCAATTCATCTTAAAGGGTGTATTCCTGTTTTTAATATTCGCAACTTTCTTTGCTGCCCTTACGTTTTTAAAATGATGTCGGGATGTCTTCAGTCTTAAATGTTGCAGGTTACTCTGTTGTTGTTGTTTTTTAATCAATAAAAACTTGACTTACTCTTGTTTTGTTGCTAACAGCACTTTGGGCCACACATGTAGGTGCAGACAAAGTGAATGTAATCCAGTTTTTAAATGGAAAAAAAAAGTGATAGTTCAGGGTTTTTGAAGAGGGGCTGAGTCAGACATGTACGTACAGTCAGTGTATTACACAGAGAAGCTGGTTTGTAGAAACAACGGGCGTGCACCGCGCAGCTCGAACCTGCTCTCATTCAGGACTCATCAAACAGCGCTGCTCGGGTCAATGCTTTCAGTGTCGAGTTTGACTCCAAAAACCACCTTCTGTGCTCATATGCAACACGCACAAATGCGTCAGATGATAACGCGGTCAGACAGAAACCGATGACGTGCTCCTGAAAACGTGGATGTGTGTGTTTTTTTAACCAACCACCCCTGACTTTGGTGCCTAAATCCGAACCATCTTGACAGTCTGCGCTGTTATGTGAACATTGGTGGGGCCATGCGGCTTCATCCCATCATGCCTGGATTTGTTGATATCGAGGTAACCGCATCCCGGAGCGTAAACACCTGAAGCACAAGGATGCATAAAATGTCATTGGTTGACGCTGACTGAGCGGGCGCTATTTGACTCAGCATAACCATGCTGTAAAGAGAGGTTGATATCAAAAGGTATTTCAGACACTGTTGAATAACGCCTACCTGAAAAATACAGTTTCTGTGTAGGTGGACGCTGGATTGAAAGTGTTTTTCGATGTGAAGTTTCGTTTTAGTCAGATCACATTACAGCTGCTAAAGGAACTTTCTGACCCAAACAGCTGTGTGACAGCGACGGAAAGTGGTAAAAATACTCTGAATACAGAATCTACCTTGACTGATATTGACTTTTTTAGGTTGGCCTTTTGCTATAAATTGAGAATGCACTACCTGCCACCTGCTGCATGTGATACACTGAGTATATATTCAAAATCCCCAACAGTCCCTTTGATGAGCAAAGCGCGGGGCTGGTGATGTGATTTCAGCACCGTGCAGAATCTCCTGCTTCTTTTAGATTTATTTCAAGCAGTAGAGAGAAATTTGTTGATGTTTCAGTCCCGATCTTGTTACACTCTTTTGAGAGTATTTCCACCGTTATGTGTTTGATTCAGATTTTGTTTACATCCCCCCATTTTTTAATATTTTCCTCATCGTCGTGTGCAACATTTTCATTGAAATATACCTAATGGATTGCCTCCACAGTCTTAAAACAACCCACAGGTTTGACTGTGACTTTATGGGATTCACCTTTAAAAAATGAATGAACGAATCAAGTTTCTCAGGGTTTTTTTTTGCCTTCCACTACGAGCAGGTTAAGCTATGACAGGCAGCCCTGTAAACCACGAAGGAAGCTCAGATAGGAAGAGAAAATTAATTTTTGAAGTGACTGACAGACTCTTCTTCCCCCCTCTCCTCTCCCTCCGCAGCCTGCCAGTCATCCTGTGCCGCCTGTTCCAGCAGGTGGGACTGCCAGTCGTGTGGCTCCCAGCTGCCCCTGCTGAGCGCTGATAGCGGCGAGTGCCTGGCTTCCTGTCCCCCCCGGCTCCTACCGGCACGACAGCACACACTGTCGCAGTGAGTATCGCGGATGTCAGGTGACTTAATGTGCCCTCTGGGTGCCATTGTGGAGGCCAGAATGGCGTTTTGGCTCAAATTCAAACACTAACAAGGTGCACAAACAGTAACACTCAGGAAGATGAACTTCCAGCAGAAGTTTTGGTTTTGAGGAAGCAAAAGCTCACCGTCAAACGTTTTGAATGTTTTCATTTCTCTGGAAGATGAGACTCACTTAGACAAGTATCATTTGTTCCACTTAATTTTAATGTAGAAACAATTAAATATGAATATGCTCTATTCAGGCACATGCAAGGTTATTTAATAGACCTTAGAACTTATACAAAGGAAATATACTTTCCATTTATGACTTTATTTCCCCAACAATAGATTTATTGATTTTAGAAACAATAAACAGAAACATACTCACAACACACACACACACACACACACACACACACACACACACACACACACACCAGTATGTTTTTTTATATGTATATGAAAATACACAAAAAGTAATCATGACACCTGAACTAAATCTCAGTACAAAAGCCAAAGATTTTACACACATGTAATCCACCCCCACCCCAAAAAAAAGTAATAAAATAAAATAAATGAATGAAATAAAATAAAATAAATAAAAAAATGATAGGTTTATGGTCTGTCCCTCTTGATAACATTCATGAATAATTAATCTATTGACACAAGTTGAATAATATTATTAGAGGTCACTAATTGCATCACTTTTTTTTATATATATATATGTGTCATTAATATATTTAATAAATAAAAAATATAAAAATATATAAAATTAATTAATAAATAAATAAGGCAAACTGAACATGGCAAAAAGTGCTCTAATATAATTTAATGTGATTAGGATAATTCTAAATATATATTTTCCCCTAGCTTCTTCCTTTTTTCCTTCAGACATTTTTCCCTTATTTTAAACTTTAAATTTTTTTTATTTATTTTCTTTTTTTTTCAAAATTTCTTGTGCTAGTGGAACGTTTCTTACCAAGTTATTCATTGACTCCCCATGTTTTTGAAAGAAATCACACTAATTTTCTCACGATTCAAAGGTTTAAATGCTTGTGAAAGACGTCTGAAAGCAGCACACAAAAAGTGATGCCGGTCCAGGTTTCTAAGGGTTAAAAGGAGTCAATTAGCCAAAAGCCTCCACTGTGGCACCAAACAGAGAAAAAACTGGCTCATGTGAATGACGACAGATGGACAAGTTTGTTTTTGCCGTTTCACCTCCTCTCATGCTTGCCCTCTTTTGTCTCTCCTACTTTCCTTTTCTCTCTATTTGTCCCTATTTTGAGTCTCCAAATGTTTTTATCCCCTCTGCTTCTCTTGTCTCATCCAATACTTTGCAAAAACATTAGCAGAGACTCAGGTCCTGAAATCAGAATGAGAACCCTAATATCTCCCTGAGTCGACTGGCTTCAGATCAAACTCTTGGCAGTCGGGGAGAAAGTGCATCCACAGTTCAGCAAACAGGCAGTTTAACAGCGGGACTCCACAGTTGGTGCATGACTGGGTGCCTCAGATAAACTCTGTGTGACTTGATTCCAGCGGATTGGTTCAGGATAACTTTGAGTGGATGTTTCCAACTGCATATTTTATGAAGTGACGACGGAGAGCGCTCTCTCTGGGGTCCAAGTTTGATTGCGTCAGTTTTGTAACTTGTGCTGGGAAGTCCTTTGCATCGCGTGCTTGTTGAACGCTGCTCAATCTCCCCGGCAGAACTGTTTCGGAAAAGTTCTGCTGTCTTTTAAAGCGGGTGCAGGGAGTGCTTGGAATTTCTGTCTCTCGCTTTTTTATTTAACATTTTTGCCAATATTTGTCCCTCTCTTTCCTGTTACCCTCTTGGTGTCTGCGCACATTATAAAAAACCAATTAGCACTTGAAAACTGATTTGGAATTGAAAATTAAATGGAGGGACTTGTAAATCCCAGAGTCTTAATTTGGCTTAAGTTTTCTGTTTTGTTGGTATTTCAATCATCTGAAGCTGAGTGTGTTTTAATATCATCGCTGCCACATGAAGCTGCACTCTCTGCCTCCTGTCAATCACTCGACACCCAGAGGACAAAAACACAAAGTCTCTGCCAGGAACTCCCTTTCAAAAACAAAGGCTGTATTGTCAAATCCACCTTATTTATTTAGAGTGTCTTGGGTCCCTGAGACAGCAGCTAATTTCAAGCTATGTTCGAGGCACAACTGGCACATTTTAAAAATGATGAAAACAGAGTGAAGGGTAAAAAATCAGGGGGTGCAGGGATGGCACAGGAGCAAAACATTCACCCACCACTGCAGAGAGCTAGATTTATTCTCAGTAGCAAAACCTCTGACTCAATTTGTGAGTGGGAAGCTGTTGAGGGATCACACTATTGTCAATACAGTAGCAAGTCCTGCTTATTGGTCAGTCGACTACGTGTAGGCAGATGAGATCTTCCTGGGGATTTCTGCACTGAAAAACCTGATTAATCTCCTTTCTCTTTGATGAAAAGGACTGAATGTCAAAGACAGAAATGAGTCCTGAAACACAAAAATGAGTTTCAGCAATCCCAGTTACCTTGTCTCAAAGTCAGTGGGTTTTGTAAATGGGTTTTTGGTAAGAGGCTTAAAAAAAGGTCTGTGCTTATGGAGTCAGACAAGGCCAAAAGGTTTGTTAATTTGAAAAAAAAAAAACTGATTGAAAAAATACATTTTGAAACTGAAAGCTCAAGGCTTGATCTTGAAGTGTATAAAAAATCAAAAACATTTTAAAATAAAAGTAAGTGTATTAAAATGTAAATTTAAATGTAATTTTGATTTAATTCTGTTCTTCTTTTGAATAAATTCTTTATTTTTAAATGAATTCTTTATTTTTAATTTCCACTTATTTAATACATGTGGTCATATTTCTTCAGTTGCAGATTTTATGTTTTAAGATTTAGATCTTTTTTTTTAATGTTGTTTGTTAATGTTGATTTTTTTTATAATTCAAGATCAAAACTTTACCTTTAAGTTTCTTTTTTTTCCAAAATAAACCAACCTTTTGGCCTTGATCTGGCCCGACCCTGGTTTGGGCTCATACTCTGCACTCTGATTCTGGCATTAGACTACGTGCTCTGATGGTGAACAAAGTGTAAATGTGATTTTAAAGAGTGTTTCCTGCATTTAAGCACTTTGTTTATCACGCTGTTTGATGGCATCAGATGTGCTCAGACAGAACCGTTGACATTGTTATTATAAAACAGCAGACGGCACCAGGTATGTACATATGCAACGCGCACGGGCAGCGTCACTTGAGAACACAGCCAGCCACGGGATCGGGAGGTGAATGGGTCAGCTGACTTTTGTACTCGAGTCTTTTTTTTGCCAAATACTAACCATCATGACGGCGGCGTTGGTTGCCTTGTGCTGTTGTGTGAACGTAAGGACCGTGCTGTGTTATTCCACCATGTGCATTTGTTGATATTACGGTAATGGCATAAACAGCTGATGCAGATGGATACCTAAAACGTCATAAGTTGACATAGTTTGGAAGAGAACATGTTGGAATTGATGACACTTATCTTAGTTTCTGTAGTAATACACAGTGCTAATGCAGTATAAATATACAACAATGGCCGTCTGCATTGACTGTTACTCAGCCAATCCACCCCAAAGTTCTCCCAGCACTCTGAAGCACGGACCAATAAATAAAACCAGCAGCTCAGTGAGCTAAACCCCTGTGGGCACGCTAATGTACTCTGAACAGTTTAGCCAAGTGCCTCCATCGAGTGGGGAAGACCTGCTGTGACTCCTGGGGTTGACGGGTGGGAATAAAAAGAGAGAGAGGTGGGGGGTGGGCGAGAGTGCAGAGAGTAACCACAGTGTGATTACTGTCCAGTTCTGCAGCTCAATTTCACACCTTAATGAATATTGTCAGGAGGATTGGAATTTCAGACCTCCTCAGTGCACCGGCTCCTTGGACGGCCTCAAAAAGGATACAGAATACGATACACAGCAGCAGCCGCCGCAGAAAGCCGGCTTTGTTTTAACTCGCCTGCATCCATCCAGCTTAATGTACTGTATACACTGCTAGCTTGTGTACAAACCCATTGTGGAAATCCCACCTCATGCATTTGCGCTGCCTCTGCCCCGCTTTGGTGCCATATACGCTGGCAGGATCCATTGTGGAATTCCCCTGTCATGCATTAATCTTACATCTCTCCTGCATTAATACTGCAGATACTTCATTCTGAAATGTTGCACAGTAAATGCACATTAAGACGGTGGCAGCTGTTGTGCAAAAAGTCCCCCGTCATGAGGTCACAGTGCATCTATCCTGCTCTGCTGAGCCAAATTCACAACACGGATCCCTTGTGTGCCTCAGCTAACTAGTCAGCAGACCATTTCTTTTAACCTCCAACTGGCTATAATGAGAGCACAGCCACATTTGGTTTTTTCCCATCAGTTTCTCCCGAGGATGGAAAAAAAAGGAGCAGCAGTGGAAAGTGGGACTCACAGTCACTGTGACTGTAAATCAGAAGGTGCTTAGGTCGAGGCTATTAGTGCGGATTTAGCCTGAGTGAACTCCTATTCCAGTGCTTGTTTATGGGAGAAAAAAAAGAAGAAAGGAATGAGCAAAGAGGTGAAGGGAGGTAGAGATGAGAGCTGACAGCAGTTATTAGTGTTTTAGGTGTTTGGAAGGTGCTGGAGACAATTACAACGGATTGTAGCATTTCTTGGCAGAGGACCAGGACCACCCAGAGCCCGGCGCGTCCCCGGGGGCCTCTGTGGGTTTTCAGTTAATGCCGCCGGCTCATGACTGAAGGCTTTACTGCGTCTGCTTGTGCATGTATTCAAAGCCAGCTTGTTAATAATTATGGGAGGCGTTGTGCTGAAGATATTATTCTCTTTTCTTTCCTCCCCTCTGCTTTTTTTTCTGTCCTCTTTAACCCACTTCTCCCTCAGTTTTTCCTCCGGTCTCTAATGGCCCCGTGAGATAGACACAGTTAGCTTGTTGCACAAACTGTGCAGCTCTAGACTGGATGTTTGAGTAAGTCAGGAAGGGATGCAGAAAAAAAAATGGAAGGGGAAGAAACTATAGGGCCTGTTTTACTGTTTTACTGTAGAATAACCACCTGTAACCCGGGATGGGTACCAAAACCTTCAATGAAATGGGCGACTGGTGCCGAATCGTTAAAGACTGGAGTATTGATGAGCTCTGATGTTTTTACGTTTCTACTGTTGATGTTAAAGAAATGAAGGACATATTTTTTCTCATTTATTTAGATTATTTAAATTACGTTATCTTTTACAGTTTTTATCTCACCAACTCTGTCTCTAATTTGCAACAAGATTAAGAAATTTGTCTATTATGCATTTTCTCTCTTCAATCTTCAACTGGAGTCTGGCAGTCTACTACGTGCTTAAGCGGCTGGCACCGTTCCCGCAGATCCTTAAAAGTTTTTAAAAGGCATTTAATTTTGTTAATGTAAAAATAAGGTCTTAATTGGTATTGCAGAGTCTTAAATCAATCTTTCAAAAGTCTTTTAAATGCCAAGACATTCGGAGAAAGCTTTTATGAATAATGTTTTTCCTGACATTGCATCATGATATCTCAAAATAACTGGTAATATCTATTTTTGAAAATATTTTTTTTTCATTTAATGTCAGGCGGATCAGGATAGAGGAACCAACAGCACTCATGTAGATTTGCCACATCTAATTTTATGAAAAATGAACTAACTTTTTCAAGGCAAACCAAACGGATACTTTTATCACATAATATGCTCATTGTTGTAAACGTGTTCCACTCTAGAGTTTTACATTCTTCAGCATTTGAAGTAGATCATCTAGAGTTTTAACTTGACCAAAAAAGCTGTGTTTTATGTTGCCGTAACCATTTAGGCGAAATTGTCCCTATTAATTAATTAATGTCAGTTATGTTTTTTCTTTTATTTAATTAATTTTACTTTTATTAGCAATAAAAAGTCTTAAATATAATTCAATATATATTCAATATTATTGAAACATTTTGCAAAAGTGCATCATATTTAACCGCCAAGCTCGTAGTTCATCTCCCGTTTCCCCACCCACCTCAGGTATGTTAGAGTCAGTAATGGTTATGTGTTCAAAAAATGCATTTGCAGAATGTTAACTTCTATACTGCTCTTACATATGTAGAAAATAATGCAATGTTATATCTTTTCTTCATTTATTTCCCCTTAAAGAACAGCCCCAAATGAACAGTTAAGAGTATAATTAAAGTACAGGACTGATAAGCAGTATCGGTAAGAGTAGTAGCACCCAGATACCCATCCCTACCTGTAGCCCTATCCTCACAATGCTGTGCGTGTCATTGGTGGAGAAAGTGTAGTTTCGAGTGTGTTCAGACTTGCATTATCATGCACTCTGGGTGATCTGATCACGAGTGGACAGCTCTAAGTCTGTCTCTTCACTCCTGGCATTAGAGTGCGTCTCCGCATGCATCCCGAGTGACCACTTGTGATCAGATCTCACTTCTTCGCTCTGTATGCAAATAAAGGTGTGAATCATTTCTGTTTGCAAAGACCAAATCAGAGGGTTACTGCAAACACTGCGTACATGCTGCAGGCCCAGGATAGAAATTATAAAAAGATTAAGTATCTCTGCAGATGCACATCTTAAACTTTAACTCGTGCAGTTAACAGGTCCTCACACCTAAGCATCAAACTACTGTAAAAATAACTCATGAATGTTTTCTGGTCGACCACCTGTAAAGTGATGGTCTGGTTCAGTTTAGGCATCAAAATATATTGCTTAAAGTTAGGTTGTTATGCGTGTCAGAGCCAATTAGTGCTCCATTTCTAAAAAGGAGTCAATCTTCTTCTTCTGCCTGGAGGGTAAATGGCTTTTAAACACAAAAACACACACACATACACATACGCACACACACAGCAAGGCAGCTTGTTACTTGTGGCTTTCGATGTTTACTTGTGTTTAATTGGAAAACGTCTGAATTTAATGGACACAAAGAAGTCACCAGGTAAAATAAATTGACTGGGTGGTCAGTTGGAAAGTTTGTCTCAGACTTTGTGTCGTGTGTGCAGTACTGGAGGAGTGAAACCGTGGCAACACGGGCGAAATCAAAGCAATTTATACTTATTATTATCAGTTCTATTTATTTAAAAATTTTATTATCCGACGTCATAAGTCCCATTACCGGTCCGATAATTATCGTGCATCTATACTCATAACTGTACCGTCTGCCACAGATTGTGACCAACACGTAACACGAACCAAAGTGTATTTTTACTCACAATTTCTGTGCTCATAGCTTCAGTGATCGAGCGAGCAGCTGGCACCTCTTTGTGTTTCTCCCCTTGTAATTTCCTGACTTATACAAACTCCTTTTTCATTCTAAAAGAAGTTAGGAGCAAGAATACTAACTTTTATTAAGCTGATCGGCCTTCTGAGGTAGTTTCTTGCTTTCAGTGCTGAAAAAAAATCTTGATTTTATTCATAAAGTCTCCTACGTATGCAGAGTCTATGAAAAGGCACTATTTTTACCCTGAACATCTCTGAAAATAAACACCGCTGTTGGCTTTGATGCAACGTTTTGACTCATGATGACTCCGCTGCTGTTGTGTCGTAACCTCTCATTCACATTTCACCTGAAAAGAAGAGGAAAAGCTTTTGAGAGAGTCATATTCGATTTATTCTCTGAACTCAAAAACCACTGATGGCTGTTTTTGTTAGGAATGATTATCACAGCACTCGTCGTCTTTGCTCTGTGAAATCTCAAGACAGCCGAGACAGATTTAGTCAATACTAGCTTGATTGTGTCACTTTTTTTTCTGTATCTCTTACCTGAATTTAGTGTTTGACTTTTAGTGTGGCAGCCATCTGTACAGCATATGTTGGTGCTTTTCTAATGTGTCCCTCAGTGCGTGGACCTATTCACTGAGCCATTGTTGAAGATCTCTTCTTCGTCCTGCATGCTTGCTGAGCAAATTATGCAGTTCAGCTTTACCAAGAAAGAGTCATGCTGTTGAGAAGTAGAAAGGAACTGTGTGGTTGCTTGTTATTTTTGTGTAGCTGTATTGTTCTCAATTGTTGTCTCTGTGCAGCTGCTCAAATGACATCATTTGATGTCAAATCAGAAAGAATTCAATTTTTGCATAAAAAGCCTCATGTCTTGCTAATTTTAAAGAAAGAATGGGCTGCCCAGTGGCTCAGAGTCTTTGGCATTTTGCTGCATGTCAAAAAAAATAAAGACACATTCAAAGGAACTTGCACCTTAACATACAAAATGCATAAATATGGACTCCATTTTTACTTACATTTTTTTTTTTACTGCACTTGGACTAGTCCACATCGCCAAATGCAACCTTGGATTGTCATATGATGGCATTTGATGATGTAGAGTCCCTAAAATTTGGCACAACATCAATCAAAAACTGTATTTTAGCATATCTTTATGTTTCAGGTGACTGCCGTTCCCACTGACAAGCGTGTTGCCTATAAAATCAGAAAGAAAAGTGTTTCCATTGCAGTTTTGTGAAACATGGCTTGAAATACCACCTCGGCCTGATGGAAACCCACCTACATATTTGAAACTGTAGTGCACCATTTTGTCTGATCCCCCACCAACTTGCTTAGCTCTTGGACTTATATATCTCATGATATTGAACCCTGAAAGTGCCTATCTGCCTAACATCAGTCAGTCAAAAGCCAGTGAAATTATTTTAGAGTGTATTATTTTTGGTCTTAAATAGCATTTACTCTCAGTTTGAACCAAATCTAAAAGTTAAACAAAATCTTGTAGCTGATTGACAGGGAATGAGTCAGTGGCAGAAAAATCATTCTCATACAATCACTCCAGTAACAGAACTCCCTTTTTATTTATTAATTTCACATATTTATTTATTTCACTTCTTTTTCCTCTTTGCAAAGCCGCTGTCTGCTCGCTCGGTTTAATTGCTGTATCTCTCATCCCATCTCATTTTTATCACTCAAGGTTCGGGGGGGCCGTGAACCGCGGCAGCGCAGTAATAATCGCGTGCCCCCCGCCCGTCCCAGAGGGACAGAGAGCGAAGATTATCCGCCGCACAGTGTGACTGTGCATTCATCTCAGCCTCCCCTGGTTTATGCAGAGTAGGCTTTAGAGGAGGTTTTTGGCAACTGGCCTGCTAGGATTACAACCGCTGATAACTTAGCACTTCAGGCTGCGCAGAAAAATAAATTGCTTTCCTGCGAGGGGCAAGGTAAAGGACATGTAATCCTCTTGTTGGCCATAACCACTTTTGGAGAGAGGTGGGTGTGTGTGTACTGTATGTGTGTGTGTGTGTGTATGGAGTGACCCACTCATATAAATTGTGGTCCCATATTTTACAGAATGCCTATAGATGCATGTTTTGCTTTTTTGCTTCATCTGCAAGAATCAAAGTTTGAAAATGTCCAGCGTATATTTTGCTGAGAGGGGCAGTGAGAACATTTTGATCACATGGATCAGGTTTTGTTTAGGGGTTAGGGTTGTTGCAGGTTGTTGTCACAAAAAAACGGGTCTTTTTTAATGAGAGTTTGGGACATTTCAGCTGTGTTTGTAACAATAAAAGCGGGTCTCCTTTTGGACGGGTCCAGTGTTGTTTGTAGTGACACAAGCGGGTCTTTCTTAACAAAAAATTAGGACATATCCAGCTGTGTTTTTAACCAGAGTTCTTGACTTGTTCAGCTGTGTTTGTAGCTAAAACTGGTGTTTTTTTTAAAGTGTGTTGTTTTTTTTAGTGAGAGTTTGGGACACGTCTTTGTATTTATAGCGATAAAAGCAGGCCTGATGTGACTAAAGTTCAGGACACATCCAGCCATGTCTGTAGCAACAGAGGTTTTCCTTTTTAATGAAATTTGGGACACATCCAGCTGTGTTTGTAGCAGTAAAAGTGCATCTGAAGAGTTTTGGACATGTCTAGCCATGTTAATAGCGACAAAAGCAGGTCTGTTTTAAGAAAGGTTGGGAATGTGTTCAGTTGTGCTTGTAACAAGAAAAACATCTTTTTTAATGAAAGGTATTGACATGCATTTGTAACAATAAAAGCTGATCTTTTTAAAGAAAGTTTCACACATGCAGCCGTGTTTCTCGTGACAAAACCGGGTCTGTTTTTGAATGATAGTTGGAAACACGCTTAGCCTTGTTTACAGTGATCAAAATGGTTATTTTAAGCTAAAACATGATGTTTTTGCAACCCAGACCAAGTATTGTTGTGCCTAAACCTAACCAAAGCATGGCCACAATATATAAACTGAAAATTTAAACACAAGCAAATGTAAAGTTTCAGCATATCTGCTATTTATGAAATGTACAAATGTAACACATACTTACATTGTAGATACACACGATGCTAACATTATTCTGGCGATTCGGTTGGGATAGACTGAGTGAGTTATCCAGCAGGACGGTGAACAGTATCATCTCATTTTGGAGAGAAGGTATCAGGGACCCTCTCTGATCTTCAGCACTCTGAGAAGAAGAAGCAGAAGAGGTCAGCTGTAAAGACGGACATTAAAATTAAACAGATTAAACAAAGGCTTGAGAGAAACAGAGACACTCACACAGAGAAAGAGAGATGACAAGAAATGTGAAACTGGAGAGAGGCCAGAGGGGTAGAGGAGGCGAGAAGAAGGCTGGGACAAAGAGAAAAGAGCATTATGGGAGGAGAGGGAGAAAGATGGGGCACAACTTGAGACGCTACGAGAGAGAAGATAGACGGAGAAATGATGGCAATGAAATAGGAAGTAGCTGAGGAGCACAAAAACTGAAAAGTGGGCCAGGAAACTATTTCACCTGTCAGTCAACCTGTCACATCGGAGGACAGGTTCCAGCATTCACTGGAAACTTTAACCCTTTTCACTGAAAACTGAAGAAAAATCTTTACTCCTCTGTAAGCTTCGGATGTCCTTTGAGTTTGTCATTCGTTTAAATCCTTTGCAGTTGACTTATTGCAACTGACAGGAACAGTTTTAGCCCTCTAACCACAAATCGCGTACACTTTACTGCCATCCATATTTCAGAAGTTAATATAAAAATTTAGATTGATTTCCCCCCCTCCCAGGCAGCCACTAGTTTGCATGCATGTCGGAGCAATATGAAAATTAACTTGCAGAGACATGAAACCTGCCTGAGATAGGTAATCAATCACAGAGAACTTTTGCTGAACTCGCCTTTAATTTTGACCAAGTTACATCTTTGTCGACTCGCTCGCCAGCTGCACGGGGCGAGAACTCTCGGTGGTTTCGAGTTCTTTAGGAAAAGGCAGACGTTTGAGAGTGATGTGTGCAATGATTTTTAGATGCTGACTGTTGAATTTTGGAAGTTAGAGTGTCCCACAGGCACTTGATGTACCAAGAAGTAAAACATTTTTTGCACTTTCTACACTACTCACTTGCTGAATTTGACCATAAATAAAGAAACACATATTCGCTGTAATAGATAACTTGTTAATAAGTCTCTTCCAGCTGATTTTCATGTCACGTCATGTAAAATGAAGCCGGTGGCTGTTTTATAGATAGGATATGATTTGTAGTTGATGGGCTGAAATGTGCAAAACTATCAGTGTGATCATTTAAATCACCTACTGTCAGAGATTTAAATCTTGTGTTGAACGAAAAGACACAATGTGACAAATTTTCTTGTAAAATTACAGTAAACTACTGGCAGCATCCTACTGTTATTTTAGTGTCACCAACAAAAATTACGTCGTCAGAATATTTACGTTAAATTTTATCACAGAATCCTTCAGAGGGATGTGAGGTTTACAGTGAATGTTAGCTCTAAAAAGCATCAAGATTTACGGTGTTTTACTATGTTTTTTCAAAAAACTGCACATATTTTTACAGCAATTTGATACAGTATTCATCAGCTCACTGAAAAAACTGTGTAATACTCTATTTTGCTGCTGGTTAGTGGCAATGTTTCACCCTGAATGTGAAGAGGAAAGAAAAGGGAAAAGACACCAACAAAGAAATTACATTGTTATCTATTGAAAAGTACAGGGTGAAAAACATTATTGACAAAATGTCATTCTATTTTTCACACTTTCTAAATCACATGACACAGAACAGACTATGATCAATACTGCATCGCCTGCATAATACACCACATGTAAGGAGATACAATGCATCTTATAATACAAATCTCCATTTTTGCAGACAGTCTGTTTGCAGCACCGATATTGCCCCTTACTGATGCTGAATACACAGCGGCGATGGGAATGTGTAAAGCTGGATGGAGATGCAGTAACTGTATTCTTTGTGAGAGAAAATGTTACAAAATAAAAAAATAGAAAAGACACACAATCTGTTTGGATGAGATAAACAAAACCCAAATTAAACCGTGTCACAATAAGAAAGCCCATATCTCTCCCTCTGCAACACAACTCCCAAAACTGGTTATTTTTATAGTAGAAAGTGGGTATACATTTTAATCCACATCTGGATCTTAATTTGCATTTCAGTATATAAAGTCTGCAATCAGACTGATTATGATAGCAGCCAGGATTTTCCCAAAGGGAATCAAAACATGAGCATCATGTGTCTCTGGGTTGTTGCTCCCGCCGGTCACAGGGCATTTACATAAACTTGAACCGTTGTTGGTTTCTCCAAGTTTCTCTTCTGGGAGACTTGTGAGTCTTAATTTAAAGGCGGCAGGCGCCAGTTTCTATTCACATACCGTAAAACTTCATTTAATAGCCCAGGCTATTATTTGGTGAAATCATTGACCTCAAAACACTTATATTTGAGACAGGCATCTGCATGGGACAGGCTTTTATTTGCAATTTTCAATTTGCGCAATAACAGGGTTAATGTAAACCCGCCAACAGACAGCCTGCCACTAAAGCAGTCTGTCCTTAAATATACGTAGTTTTGGGCCTTAATAAAATGTCAGTGGGTGAGTTACTAAAAAAAATCACCTGGAAAGTTGTCATGAATGAAATTAGCCGAAGAGAACAAAACAGTTTATTGTACCAGGATGGAAAAATGATTATTTCTGCTGTAAAGTTGGGCCTTTTAACATGGAGGTCCATGGGTTTTACTCTGTTTTGGAGCTCGATTTGCTATGCTATGGTGGGTTTTTTTGAAACGAGATGAAACGCCATCGATCACTCTGAGCTGATGTATCATCTAAATTTGGTACGTCTGCACATGCAGGTTTCGTAAAAGTTCTCAAAATCTCAAATAGGCCACTCATTTAGTCACTCTGAAATATGTTACAAACAAAATTTGATAAAGATTGAGTCAAATTTCCAAGACCTAAGAGTGCACCTGTTGAAAATGTGAAAAAATAAAATGAAAAAATCTGGTAATTTCTCCTCAGAAACAGCTGTTACTCAGGAGTCTGTGAAAAGATGATGTGTCCTTTACAAATATTTCATGGTGGCACTATTCAACCACCAAAACTTCAACCAACAAAAAATAATCGATTCTTTACACCAAATGTTAACAAAGTGTGTTGAACAGTTTTTAAGTTATTTTACTAAATCAAAAGACAAACAACTTTGTCACAGACAAAAACAAAAAATCTGAGCTGCACAGCAGCAATTTCAGTGACACCGAAGCTCAGCATGCAGGAGAGTAAAAATAGCTAAACAACAACGAGGGAAATAAAACGTATTAAATGTGCCTCAGATTACATAACCCTGTCGAGAGTAAAGTGTTTGTGGCAGTGGGAGAAATTGCTCTGTGTGTGTGTGTGTGTGTGTGTGTGTGTGTGATTAAACAGGACAGGTGTGTTGTGTTCCTGGTAATGTGTGTTTTTTAGATGATAAAGAGAAGCCTGCTGAGAGAGTGAGAAAGATATGAATTTTGTTACCTGGAAAATATGTTTTGGAAGAGCAGGGAGGGATCAGGAGATTTATCTGATGCTGCTTTCCAAAAACTTTTTGCGATAACATATTTGGCTAACTTCTTGCGTCCTCTGTTAACTGAGAGAGATTTCATCAGCATTTTTTAAATGGTGCTGATTAAATTAATTACACTCTCCTCGGGTGAGCGTGCCCTCGTCCTGATGTGTTTTGCTCACTTTTTATGCATTCTGACTTTAACTCACTTCCCTTCCTCAACCTGTCTTTACCTTTGCCTTTCACTAATCTATGTCCTTTCACCTCTTAACCTTTGACCTCATTCACTACCTATTTTCACCTACATGTCTCTGTTCATACCACACTTGTATTCATATAAATGCAAAGGAGAGCGTGCAATATATATTTAATTTGGAGCAGAGTGTTTCACACTTTTAAAGATAAAAACTTCCAGAGAACCAAAGGGATTATCAAAAGTTGCTACTACAAGACCTTGTAGATCTCAGATACAGTGTAGTTTCATTTATATAGCATATTTAAGTAAATTCAGCTAAAGGTTCGAAAAACTGTCAGGGTTTATGAGTCCGTTGGAGTTCCACAAGGAAGCTTTTTTCAACTATTTCCAGGATAAGTAAGATGTAGCTGTTGAAAATGTTCAAAAACTCATCAGAAACAGCCTGTATGTAGGAGTTTGTGAAAAGACAGTGTGCCCTTCGGAAATACTCTTGTTGTGGTGCTATTAACACCAAAAAAATCATCAGTTTTTCTAGGGCACATGTCCTAACTTTACACCAAATTTTATTAAAATGTGTTGAACAGCTTTAAAGTTCTTCTGCTAAATATAAAAGACACTTTTGAGTCAGACAGCTACAGAGACTCTGGTGAGTTGCACAGCAGAGGGCTCTTAATTACAAGTAAATTCAACATAGGGTTAATGGATGAACTGTCAGAGTTCATGAGTACTTTGGAGTTCCACAAGGAACATTTATGGGCCCTCTTTGTCACCTTTTGCTAATTTTTCGTGGTACACTTCTTGTAAAGTTGACTATTGCCTATTCCCCCATGTTTTCCAAAGTAATCGAACCAATTTGCTCAGTTTTCAAAGGGTTAAGTAGGTAAAAAGTGTTTTATACTGGATGTAACCTTTTATATTTGATACTAGATGCAAATTTGTGTGGAGGACCGGTGTCAGAAATGAATGCAAATCATTTGCATTGCTTACCAAAATGCTAAAAAAAAACAACCTTTTTGAGCACTTTCTTTGTCATTTTATTCTTTTTTTTAATTATTTTAAGGTATTTTTCTTTTATTAGTTTCTTGCTCATTTTAACTGTTTCTTGTTGCTTATAGCCTTCTTTTCATGTTTTTGTATGAAATGAAGCCAACTTGTTCAGGTTTGAAGGATTAAGTGTATTTCCATGCAGCAAAAGTCTCAGAACAACCTTTTTCAGGAATGATAAGTGGATTTTTGAAGCGCTTGCAAACCTTCAACATCTCCGGGTTCTTTAAGAAAGGAACACATTGTTTTGGATGATTTAGGAACATCGAATGGACCCATGAACTCTATTTAGATAACAGGAACAGCTTCTAGGACCATGTAAAAAAAATTTTTTTAAAAAGATCAAAATAAGCATCATATCAATGTTCCGACACAAAATGTTTGTGATGGCGATCCACATGGAACCCTTTTTTGTGTTGCCCATTTTTTACCCTCTAAAAGGGTTCCTTAATGTGCTTTAGACACAAATCAGCAGCAGCTTGTGAATGTTCATCAGAAATCTGGTATAGGTTGTGAGGTAAACAGTGCTGTCAGCTGTATCAGAGCCAGAGCTGTCGCAGCACTCCTGTGTTTCCCTTATAGATTGTTTTTGTCTCTTTTTCTGTGGCTTCTGGCTTTGGTCTGTGGGCCGCTGGGAAATCATGTGTTGTCATACCAGTTGGTGTTGAAATAGATTTTTTCGAGCCTCTGTGTGATCACCTACACACACACAAACTCACACACACAGACAGATGAGTGTACAGGCGTATGCAAAGAAATACAATACAAATACACCAAAAAAGATCTGTTTACTGAAATAATTAGACTGAGTTTGTGTGCTTTCTTACTTTATTGTGTCTTTATTTCTTTGATTCTAGCTCTCTTCCTCTCTCTCTCTCTCTCTCACACACACACACACACACACACACACCACATACTGCACATAAACACACTCACACAGCAGGCACGCTGTTAAACTTTTACACTGACTCCCCACATAGCTCACCTCAGCTCAGCCTCCTGCTCAAACAGTTTGTCTTCACTCTTGTCAGTGTTGTTCAAGCTGTTTTTACCGGGGCTCATAAAATACCTGTGGTAATGGCAGCTGTGGAGACCACACACACACACACACACACACACACAAACACACAGATTGTAATTTACGTGCTGTACAATCCCGATGACCTCTTTTATTATTTTACAACCTTAAAATATTTCCGTGATGTGCAAAGTGTAATAGGATGTAAAGATGTCGAGCTTTTTTCAAACCTTTCAGGCAGAGGTTAGAACTGGGCCTGATATTCAATAATCCATCACTAAGTTGTTTTCTTTCGTGGTCGACAAAGTGACGTTGTTGTTGTGTTGTAACGGAGCTCTAAGTGCAGTTGATTTGGAAAGCTTCTCACACTACAGTATGATGACTTCCACACTGTAGGGAAAACGATGAAAATGGCTGCTCGCAGCAAAGGAAGAAACATCTATAAGTCCCAAACACCCCTAAGTTTAGACTTCGACTCCTCCCTGCAGCTCCTTTTACCAACCAACAAAGAAAATGTATATAATTACCCATTTATTTTCTATATACTTTATTCATCTTTAACTTATTTATTTATTTAAATGTATTTATTTACCAAGTTCAGTCTCGTAGAGCCAGGAGGAGTATTTCCTCAGAGCGTGTCCTCCTGTGGTGAGTCCTCTGCTGAATGTCAGGTGATCAGTTTCAGCAGGAGAGCAGGTGCTGTTGTGTTCTTTAGCACGTTTGCATCCTCACCACTGTTGCTAGTTTCATGTTGTGTGTGTCTAAAAAAGCAGATATTTTTGCCTGTTTTTCCGACGCTTGGGATCGATGTCTCTCCATTAAAGATTTACTCGTTGGCTTTCAGACTGTCGGTCTTTGTTCGGTTACGTGTCGCTCGCAAAAGCAGCAGTGCTTTGCAATACGTTTAATGTAATACGTGTAGAATCTCTGCTCTGCTCTACTCTCTGTCTGTAAGTGTGTGCGCACGTGTGTGTGTGTGTGTGTGTGTGTGTGTGTGTGTGTGTGTGTGTGTGTGTGTGTGAGCAGAGAATTGACAGTGACACAGTAGGGTGTGAAGTTAAATAATACAAGCATATTTAGTTTATTTAATAAAAAGAAAACACGGTCTAGACCTACTCTCTTTGTAAACTGGCCTAAGATGACGTCTGTTTTGATTTGGCGCTTTATTTAAAACAAACTAAAATTGATTTGACTATTCAGGGGGTCGTCAGGTCTTGGGGGGGGGCACTGGCCGTCTGTAATATAAGGTTTAAGTAATGTGTAGTAAGTGGGCTAAAACACAACAAAAACCGCTTGGAAAACTCAAGACCAGGTGCTGGGGCGACTCTCGTGTCTACCTTAAGTTCTCCTCCATATTTGCCGTAGATTGAAGGAAAGATATGTACCAGCTGCGATTGGTGACATGACATGCGCATTGCTGTTTTCCAAAACTTGACCTTTATTTGTCTCCTGGTGCAACTGTTGCAAAGAGCAGTATCAGTGTGTGTTGAACTGATTAGAGTCTGGGACTGGCTAGTAATCAGGCCTTTCTGGTGGCGCCTGGTCCCGATGCTCCTAGACTCTAAATCTGGGCTCTGCAACGCCCTAACAGGCACCCTCCCCATGGTGATGTATCAGCTCCGAGTTCATCTTTGGTTCCCTTTTTCCTTATTTTGTGCATTTTACAGCATTGCCACACTGCACTGGAAACACATACGGTCCTACTGATCTGACAAACACCCCACTCCTCAGGTTCTGTTTATTATGATTGCAGATTCATTCAACATTTTGGCAGGATCGAAATGTCTTAAATACACTGGTGTAGCACAGAGTAAGTTTGCAGCCGTTATCTCTTTCCTCATGTACGCTGTTTTTTGATAGTGTTGCGACCACATGATGTGCGTATAACTTCCCTCCCTAACCTTGTCTCCCATATTTGTCCTGGCGCAAGAGCCGGGTTATTACACTTATGAACGTTTGCCATCACGGCGTCGCTCTCACTTTTGTGCTTCTACATAGAGAACAATGGATTCAAGGGCACAAACAATGCAACATATGTACTGGCCTTCAGATGATTTTACTCCAGACATTAAAGTTTCTCTCTTCTTTCCACCAGGCTGTCATGAGTCCTGCTCAGAGTGCCGGGGGCCGGGTCAGCAGGACTGTGCGTCGTGTTCGGACCAGGCTGCTTTGCTCAAAGACGGGGAATGTGTTTCTGACTGTGGAGTCGGTTTCTACACTCAAGAAGGCGTCTGCTACGGTAAGTTAACACTTATTTTCCATATTGCTGTGTAGAAAAACAGCTGCAGTGTCTCTGATGCTTATAAGGCTGCAGCAGGTTTTTGATTTTGGGATTTGGATTTTAGGAATAAGATGAAATTACTCAACTGTTCCCCTCAGGCACTGGTTCTTAACCGGAGCTGGTCCCCAAGCAGGGATGAGGATGGAAATCGGTTCTATTTAGGACCCTGTTCTGTTTTTTTTCAAAACCCAAAAATCAATCACATTTGAGCTTATTGAAACTGATTTTGTGTCTTGTGGGCCGCACAACTAAACATTACATCTTGAGTCGAGTCACTGCATTTTAATCAAATCACTGGTCCACGCACATACAAAACCAGCACGTTGCCATGACGATACATCAATGTGGACTTAAAATAACGTTTTATTCAGGCAGATGTGTTGGTCTCCACTAAATAGTTAGGAAAAATCAAAATCCCCCTCCCCCTGGAAATTTGTAAGAGTGGACGCGACATCAGACTGAGGATGGAAATGGAGGGTAATGAGTTAACATTCTGTCTGAAATCAGGGAAAGAAAATGGACATAAACATATTAAATTGACTTAGAAAACAAGACCCTCACTGCTTCTGCATCACATTTGGCTCTATTTTATTCTGCTGCTGTGGGTGCAGTAATTGGTCTGTCTGTTTCTTCTATAATAGAAAGTATGATTGTTAAATGTCTGTGCCAAATGGCACAAGTCTTTACTTTTGATTACCTGAGAACCCTCAAATTGCAGATCTGCCATTAAATGTAATTTTTGCTGCACACAAAAATATCTGAATGTGACTGCATTTTGTCTGCATGTTTGGCTTTTATCCATTAAAGAAAAACAAGGAAAATGGAGCAACAAACAACCAAAGATGCCCTTTGAATTCTAAAACCTTCAAATGTCTGGAAATACGTATGTGGAAAAAATAACGCACCGTTTGCTTTAAACAAGCATTTACAGAGGATACCACATGTCTGACACTTAAAAGTTGGAGAGGTGAGAGCAAACTGCAGTCATCCGTCTGAAAAGTGCTCGCTGCTTGAGGAGGAGTGAAAGATGATATTTAAACAGACAAATTAGATGACACAGAGCGTGCCGAGGCGGTAATCAGAAAACACAGTCTGAGACAATAAGAGGTTTATTGTTAGCGGTCATCTGGAGGTGAGGGTTTGTTTGGGCTTGTTTTTTGTTTTTTGTGTGTTTTTTGAAGCATCCCTGTAGAGCAGCCACTCTATGTGGTGCCAAATGATGAAGTCAGCAGTAGTCAGAGTTAGCAAACAAACATTTTTTTAAAAATACAATAATTAGCAGTTCTCTCTGGCACTAATGAGGATTCAGAGGCCCGTGGAATAAGGAGGTCCTGTATGAATATGGATGGTTTCTATTTTTGAGTGTTAAGATGAAGAGGAGTAAGAATAGGCTTCCCTCGGGGCGATGGTGAACTTAGCAGCACGGAGCTAAGCTCTTTCTTCAGTAAGAGCCACCTGGAGGGGTTGAAGGGGGAGACTCTTCTTAAACTCCAGCTTAAATGGAAGAGTTGAAGCACCCGGTGAGGAGCCCTTTTTCAGAAAATGTCAAAAACCTGGGGAACTTTCTGGAAGAAGGTCAAATCCATTAGAACTTGCCAGTTTGTGCTTTGAGCTGTGGTTGAAAATGTCAACAGCCGGAGAGAGCTGAAGGGTTTTTATCTTCTCACTTTTCCTCCTTGGGGCGTGCTGAGTTACATTTGATAGCTTTCCCCTTTTTTTGTCCCCTTCAGCATGCCGTAGGAAGACTTCTTCACTGATTTCAGCCTTAATTTAAATGGAGACAAAGATCTGTTTGAGCATGTGTGCATGTCAAAGTGTCATGGTGGTAACCAACTACACACACACACACACACACACACACACACACACACACACACACACACACACACACACACACACACAGACACACACACATGCACCCTAAAATGTGAATAGAGATAAGTTTACTTTAGTTTTCTGGCTCGCGCACTGCAGGCTCCGGTTATCACTTATTTAATGCACCAAAGCGACGTTTCGAGCAACAAAGCTCTTCATCAGACTTCGACTGATACTGCGAGACGCCGTCTTAAATACCTTTGTGAACAGTCATGTGACCAATCACCTGAACAGTATGTTTCAAAATACATGTCAATAATAAATACATACCAATAAATAAATAAATACATAATCATCATCATCGCAGTGCAATGGTCATATATGCATGATATCTTCAGCAGTTTTTAAGTTCTTTTCTTTTCTTTTTCTTTTTTTTCTTGCTGTTGTTTTTTCTTTTTCTTTTTAAGGGATTTTTTCGACTTTTTTACTAATTTCTTGCTAATTTTTGGACCGTGTTTTGTTGAGTTGCTTGTTGCGTTCTCCCCATGTTTTTGAAAGAAGTCAAACCAATTTGCTCTGGTTTCAAGGGTTAACTTTTACATGTTTTATTCCTTGTGTGTAGATGTGTGACTGCCCTCATTTGGTTTTGTTGATGCTGTGATTTAACTTCATCAGCTCTGTGCTGGTTGTCACAGCTATATTATTTTTATCTTTCTATTATATTTTTTTGTGAAAGGTGCAATACAGATAAACTTTACTTACTTACTTGTTTCAAACTAAAACTTTTTCTAGAGTTTTTATCACTTTTAAAACTACAACTACAGCAGGAAGTGAATATACTTTACAACGATTAGAACTAAAAGTTGGACTAACTTCCGTGGAGGAAACTCGGTGCATCTCTCCGACTCTGGCGAAGAGATTTTGCTTCAACAGGAAGTGTTTTATCATTCTGACCAGAAGCCATTAACATCTATTTATTTGACAGCCTGCGATTCGTCCTGTGCCTCCTGTTTCCCTGACAACCCCAAGTGCATGAGCTGTCTGCCAGGAGCCGCCTTGCATCATGGGAGATGTATTTCCCAGTGTCCAGCTCAGCATTACCTGGACAACCACAGCAGATGCAGAGGTACGCTGCAACGCAGTAATATCTACTATATACTATAATATAATCTACTAAAATCTTTTAAGTAAACTGTTTCCTCATTTTCATTCTTTCCTCCTCAGTGTGCCACAGCTCCTGCGCTTCCTGTTGGGGTCCCTCAGTGTCCCAGTGTACCTTGTGTCCAGGTGGTCTCCTTCTCCACCAGGGTCAGTGTGTGGAGGCCTGTGGGGAGGGACTCTACTCCCAGGACAGCACCTGCCACAGTAAGAGCTTAAATCTAACTCACAGACCGCTCTGCCTGCATGAGCAGCGCTGTGGAACCTGCTGGGTTAAATATTTCTGTGCCCGTGTTAACAGGTTAGAGCAGCCTCACTGCTGGTGTGAGCGGCGCCGCTCAGGCGCTCCTTGACTGCTGCTAAGCTGCAGAATACCGAGAAAATAGGAGGCTTTCTGATTTTTTTTTTTGTGTGACGCAGGTGGTTGTCAGCAAAAAAAGACATTATTGACGTTATTCCACCTTTCACTACAGTTGCACTGCCTTATGGTGCAGGCAGAAAATACAAATGTATCTGTTTTACTCAACCTTCTGTTGTCTTCTCAAAATAAAAGCCCGCTGACAACATTTCCCTTCAATATTTTTATTGTATTTTAACAAGTTCACACACTGTATATTCACAACAGGAACACAGCATGAAATCCTCCCCATTCCCACCAAACCACGAGGCAAATCTGTGATATTTACACAATTTCACTTTGTACATTTCTACCACTGTCAGTCTGCCCTTTGACCTTCATCTCCTCTGCTTTCAGACTGTCACCCCTCCTGTCGCTCCTGCGTGGGACCGTTGGCGTCAGACTGCCTCCGCTGCCTGAAACCAGAGGAAGCCCTCCTGCCGTCGTCCAGTCACCTGCAGCACGGCGTCTGCACAGCCGGATGTCCTGCACACAGCTTCCTGGATCACACGCAGACATGCAGAGGTGAGTAAGGTTTAGCTTCTGTCTTTATTCGGGAGGATCAGTGTCCCTGCTGTTTTTTGATCATGGCCATCAACGTGCCAAGCTAATTAGCAAGCCAGCCATCACTCGCTTTGGGTTTCAAAACAGAACAGGTAATCACTACACATAATGCCATTTGTTCAAGTGAAAGGATGCAAAAAAAAGAAGGAAAAGTTCTGACAAAACAAAAGGAATCATGCAAATCATGCATTTATTCATGCAAAGGGCTAATTATGCTGAAATAATTAGGCAATAATCAGACAATTCACCTTAAGTTCATGGACAATAGTTGTATGAATGTGAAGTGATTAATTGAATAAAAATATCAAAATGTTTTGAATTGTTAGTTGAGTTTGAGTTCCCTACCTTTTAAAGGTAAAAGACTTAATTTTAGACTTTCGCAAATTGCAATTAATAGTTGCTTTCACCTTTGGACAGTTTATAGATGAAACAATTAGTTGCTTAATCTGAATATAATTAATAGAGTAATCAATGATAAAAAAAATCTTTTCATTTCAAGTCCATTTATTATGTTTGAAGTGTGTTTGGGAAATCTTACAATAGAAAGACTCCCAGCAATAACACTGCATTATAACGAGATGATCAATATCATTCATTTCACCTGTCAGTGGCTGAAATGTTTTTCGGTGTAGAAGCTATAGAGAAGACTGCAAGTGTTATAGCAACATGCAGTAGGTCAAAAACGTAACTGTGATGGTAATTTTGGCACAGTGCTAAAAGTTTGGGCAGAAATTTGGTGCTTGTAGTCTGTTGAATAGATTATCTCTGTTTGGAGAAGGAAGGTGTGCGTGTGTGGAGACACCTGATTAGGTTGTTTGTGAGTGTGAAATTGTGCGTGTAATGGGCTAATTTTTAAGGTGGGTTTCAAGTTTCAAGGGATAGTCTGTCAAGTGAGAATAATTATCACCCACCTACCAACACACACACACACACACACACACACACGAACAGAAACACTCCACTGCAGCTATTACCTCCTTGCCAGAATGCCAGGAGGTATTTTTTGTTTTTTAAAATGAAGCGAGACGACATCGAAAAGGAAGAGGAAGATGAAAAGACTGTAATCAGTTTTCTTTACCTCCCTCGTTCCTCGTCCTGTGAAATTCTTTCCATTTACCATAATCACGGCTGTGCTTTCGTCTTACCTCCCTGCTCAGTCTTTGTACCCACTGACCATACTGCGTTCGGTATTTGGCAGAGAGGAGGGTATTTGTTCTACCTGCTGTGTCTTCCTCCAGCGCAGCCAAGTCATTTGCCAACGCTGGCGTTTTGTTCGGCTCTACTTTCTCCCTCTCAGCTCACTTTTCATCTGCTGGAGCTGCTGTTACCTGAAATGTGATAAAGCCCACGCTGCCAAAGCTGCTGTTAGCACTGAAGTTGAAGTTTTTGGTGTTTACTTGACACAGAGAGACTTTCGGGTAGTTTTGATAATGCGAGATGCTGAACATTGAGGTGATGCTGATATCAGAGAAGAAGAATGTTGCAGTCAGTCTATTCAAAGGCGCTTCTCATCTTTCCTTTTTCTAAGTACTCAGCATTGAAAGCCTTGTTTTCAATCATGCTGTGGTAATTGTATTGTTGTCCTTCACAAGTAATTGCTAGTTTATGACTCTTGCATCACTATATCCAGCCTGTAAATGACCTTGATGGCTGATTTCTGATGTGGCGCTCCTATCAGCAGCACCGCATTATTTCTCAGTGTCTCATAAAATATAGCTGTTACAAATATAGCTGTGAGGTTTTTGCTTTGCAAGTCAGATTTTACATCTACGCTGTTAAAATAAAGTTGCAAATTGAGAGACCAAAAATTCCCAAGTCAGATCTTGTCCTAAACTTTGAGTTTTGAGTCCTTAACAAGTCAACATGCAGACTGCACAAAAATTTAAAGCTGTTTTAATGTTTTAAACAAATTTTTGTGGATGTACAGAAATAATGAATGCTTTGAAAACAGGGATTTATGACTTTGAAGTTGCCAGTAGCTCCATAAGGCACATCACCTGTTGCAATACTCAGGCATTGTGTTGCGAAATCTGCTGGTCAGGTCTGTCCACCGATGACGTGTTTGCTTATCGTCACTGACAGCAGACATTTGTTCTTGTCAAGCTAGAGTACGTCTCATTTACATTCTGGCGGTTAATGACACATACCCAGGTCTTCATCCTCACGAAGTTTCAGTGTTGGAAAGCGAGTCACTGCTGCTTAATGTGCGCATGTCACACACATAGGCCTACTCACTGACTGAGTCATCTGTGCATTGTGTCATATTTATTATGAATTTGGTCCCAGTAAAGCTCAGGCCATTATCCACTATCCTCTCTCAAATTTTAATGTTGTTCAAATTATATTCAGCTAATAAAATGAGTCTAAAATAAAAATCAGAAAAGAAGTACAGAGAGTTGTTGCTATGGAGACAGAGAAACTGGCATCCAAAATAAACGCACTTGGATAAACGTGAGCCACGAGGCAAAAAATCTGGGAGTCATATTTAATTCTGGTTTTAATTTTAAACCATGAACACATGGTACCGGCTCTGCTCTTCTCTACTCTACTCTACCTTACTCTACTCGCCTTTGGTATCGTGCTCTTTTCTGGGAGTCGTTTTCCATTACACACATACATACGCACAGACTCACATTCACTGGATACGCTCGGCGGCCAGCAAGGTGAGGAATGTTTGCACCTCCTTGAGCGACCACGGCGATAGATACAGAACTGCGGCCGCTGCAATCGCTTGGCTGTTTAAAAATGGCGGGCATTGGTTTGCGCTGGTCAGAGTATTCTGTGCATTGATGACGCAATGACACAGTGACGATTCTCTCTGACCAATCAGTGGTCTGCAGTGTTTCCACGTCATTTTGTACCTCATAGTACCTGGTCAGCTTTTTTTGGAACTCCAGGAGAGCAGGTACCAAAAAAGGTGGTACCATGTACAAGGTACAAAGAACCAGATACTTTTTCCCGATGAAAAACCAAAAGCGGCGAGTAGAGTAGAGCCAGTACTATGTAGTGGAAATGCGCCTTAATGCGCGCTTTTATAAATAGCAGGCCAGACAGCTCTAACGCTTTCCCTTCTGGTCAGCCAAAGAATACAATTAATCGGCTGCAACTCTGAAGAAAAGGTGAAGCAGGTTACATTCTTGGTGGGTTTATTGGGATTTCCCATGCTTGTGCTGATAAGTCTGTTTACAGTCACTCAGCAGCTGTTACAAGGTGTGACTGTAGTTAAGTGATCATGTCAATTACAGGGTGCTCTGAGGAATGTCTTTATAGTTTCCTGTTCTCTGATGGTTCCTGGATTCCTAAAGCTCGGAAACATTGTAATTTGTCGCTTTTGTTGTCGGTACTTTTCCTACAGTTCCTGTGTTGTTTGAAAGTGAGTATCGCTGGGACTGAATCCTTCTTGCTGGTTCCTGGCAGTCACAGTCGCTCTCAAATTGCAGTTAGCAGCCTCTGTGGGAGTCACATAATGATTCTACTTGACACTAATTAGTTATCGTGCTTTTTACCTTTTAAATTATGGATATTTGCAACCTCTGGGCTCTGATTTTAGAATACATCAAGTCAAACAGCCTGAATACAGAATGTCAAATTCTACATTTTGCATCACACTTGAACAGTCTGCAAATCAAATGCATCCCTGCAACACAGGGGCCATGAGTCTGCATCACTTTGATTTTAAGGATCCCAGAGCCATTTAGGACGTAGCATGATCTGTCTCCTCACAACAGTTTACTTTTAAGTTCAGCGCGGGCCAAGCACCAGAGAAAATTTTGTTTACTTTATCAGGGTGGAATAGCTGTTAGCAGTATTGGATTCCCCTAATCATGCTGGATGGGACAATTACAAATCGATGAGTGGTAGCTGGATTGCAGCATCCTCTAACACCCATTCATCTGTGTGATCACACGGGACCAACGCTGAGCCAATACAGGGGCGAGAGTGGGTTTAAGTTCAAGTTAAAGACTTGTCTTTTAAATGGAAATCCAGTTTTTTAGCAAGACTTGCAAAGCAAATATTCACTCTAACAAGAGATCCAGAATCAAAGGAAAAACACCAGATTAACCAGAAAAAGGAGTGGAAAATGAAATCAAAAAGCAAATTTAACGGAGGTTAATGTTGACTAATGCAATAGAGAATATGATCGTGATGTGAACGGTAGTGTGTGCTACAAAGCACTGTGGGATTTTGGGATACAGAAGCTATGGTAGAGATCGAGCTCTCGTAGATGACGCGGTTAGGTTTGCATTTTATTCAGCTTGAAAGCATGGTAGAGTGGTGAAAGTTTGCTGCATTACCAACAGCCATGACCATTCTCACAAACAGCGTTGGAAACGGATTTCTAATGGAGTGCGATTTTTCAGCACTTTTCGTCAGTCTGACGCAGAAATCACTGATCAAGCTGCAGATATGACAAGATCCTTGACCACTCTTTGTGTTTGTACGGATCAAAGCAGCATTTCCTTTAATGTTTTCTAAGTAGCTCTCTTCTGATAGCTTGAGCAGCTCTTTGTAGGAAATGTTGTCTTCAACAGGTCCATTCTTGTATTTGGTTTCTGTTGATAATGCGTGTCACATACTATGGCTGCTACTGCCCAGAATGTAGTTCCTCGTGACATTGTTACCTTCAGTCTGATTTAGTATTTATCTGATGTTCTGTGCCGATTCAGCGAGGGGAATCGTGAAATATTAAAAAACACCTGAATATGCCTTGAACTGCATCTTCAATGATGTCAGTTGAATTATGTTGCAGTAACCTCTAAAAATTAAATATTGAATTTCTGCCTTTTCTTGCTCACACTTTGTGAAAAATAAAGTCTTTGTGTTCATTATACAGAAAATTGGATTTGAACTGCTTGTCTCAGCACGGAGTTACATTGTACATCAGCTATTGTGCCTGACACTTTTCTTCACTCTACGCTTCCTAAATTAGGCTCGACACGGTGAGCCGAGGATTCACCCGATAAATGACGTGTCATTAAAGCTCCATTCATAGTCATATGTGGAGCAGTTCTTCCATTCTGCCTCTATTCTTAGTAATGTTTCCCTCAGTGGAGTGTCAGACGGTTCAGGTGTACGGCGGTGAACAATGAAGGCTATTGTGCAAATGTGTGTGTGTGTGTGTGTGTGTGTGTGTGTGCGCGCGTGTGCGTTGCTCTAAAAGATCCTCAGCAGCTACTGTCCTGAAGCAGAGGAGGACGACATGTAAACATTCATATGAGACTCCCAGACTCCAGGCTTTATGAACACACTTAAGAACACACACACACACACACACACACACACACAAACACACACACACACACACACACACACACACAAACATGAAGAGTGACGTATTCACTAAATGATCCTGAGCTGATGAGCTGTCAGTCGGCTGAGTGCAAATTCCAGGCTGAAAATCCCCCTCCTCTCCTGTCTGCAGCCCTCCTGTGCAGACAGAGATAGTTGGTGTGTGGGAGGTTTAATGCTGCTAAACAGACAGGTCGAGCTGCAGCTCACGTCACACACAGGAGGGGTTAACTGTGTATCATCACTTGTTTTGCTAACTGTTGTTTGCTTGAGGAAGTAAGGACTGGAAAACTAAGTTTATGCAATCATTTTTAAATACAAATCAGAGAAGTTTGAATATTGACACTTCTTTTATGGAAACGTTTTGTTCTTGTTTTTTGAGTCTATCTTAACTTTCTCTTATCTGTGGTCATTCACTTTGAAAAATAAGAAAAGACTGGGACGTATTGTGACATAATGTGTAGCAAAATTGCAGGAAAAAGTCTGAATGACCTCTCAGTCTTATACAGAGCCGGGGCCACAGGAAAGCTCCGTCTGTACTTGCCGACCAAAGCCACGTGTTCATGCCTGAATGAAAGACTATGAGACGTAAGAACTCTTTTGTCTCAATCAATAGCAATAGCATCATGTAATTTTTGGTCCCCTCTGTACATTTGCATTGTGTGTATTCTTGCGTGTGTTCTACTCTCTGCCTGTAACACAAATTGCTCCTCGGGGACAATTACATTTACTTTGATCTTAAAATCATACATGTGAAATAAAGGCTGTGGCGCTCAGCCATATACTGTACAGTTGTTTTTCACTTGGACTATTTTATAGGATGGGCCTGAAGTTATGAGATATATTTAGTGAGGTGTGACAGATGTGACAAAAAAGGAATCAGCTTACAAGAAGATTAAACATGGGGACTAAAGAGTTTAGGTTTGTTTGATATTTAATGATTTTCCTCCATGAACTGTGAAATGTTGCTCTGTTCTACAACATTCATAACAGCAATCCCTGCAGTATAACGGTGAAAACACCACTTGATGTAATAAAGTATAATCTGCAAGGTAGATTTATTAGTTAACCATTACATTTTTTTTCTTGATCCTGCTACATCTTAGGAGTTGAGGGATGAGTTGATTAAAATCAGCAGTTACTTTTAAAATTCCACCTGGTTGCTCGGGCATGATGCTGCTGGTGACATCATTCAATTCCTGCAGTGCATTTTTTTGTGTTGTGTCCTGTCGGCTCTGAACAAAGTCCGCCCATCTAGTACAAGAGTTTGATCTGGGTTTGTTATGGGTTAACCGTGTCTCTGTGGAGATGTTTGCAGAGCAGTTTCTGATTTTCCGTTGCTGAGCGTCAGTCACATCTCATCCACTTCATTCTCCTGTGACCGGACATTAGCCAGAAGAAGGCTTGAGAGAGGAACAGCTCTCGTCCAAGTCGGGTCAGCCTCGCCCTGATGCCGGTTCACCCCCCCTCTCTTCGTCCGATGCTTTATGTTTTATTTTTCCCCTCTGGTCTGATTGGCTGCTTGGCATAAGCAGTTGTTGGGGATCCTCTCGTGGTCTGCTGCATTCAGTCCAAACCCAACACAACTTTTCCAGATGTTGATATGTGCTTCTCTATCGTAGAAAAGTCGTGCTTTAGCAGAGGGGACCACGGAGTAAAAAAAATAGAAAGATGTAGCAAAAAAGTAGCAGTGATTTGAGGACCTTCTGGCTGATGCATCTACATGTACTGCCGTCGTCATAGCAACTTAACCTTCATATATACGGTCAATGGCGGGGAAGGTGTTAAACATAATGTTCCAGCGGGAAAATAATCTGAAATCAGAGAGAAATAAACAATACTGGTAATCAAGAACACATGTTTTCCTGATGTTAGCATGTAGCCAAATGTGGCGGTGTAGGCCTGGAGCAGATGACTTTATAAGGTCCGCTTTCAGCCAAAGAAGAATAAAACATTGAAAACAGAGTATTCAGAACCCTCTGAAGCCTGAGGTTTTTTTTTTTAACTGATTCTGTTAAAATACCACCTCCTGCTTTACGGTGTCATGCTGAACACAGATCATGGTGATGATGAAAGAGCAGTGGTGGTTGTCAAATCTGCTCACCATTTTTTATTTCAGTCCTTAAATCTGCTCTGAACCTTCACAGCAGGCGAGCGGCTGACCTTTTTGCAGCCGGCAAACACAAAAGGATATTCTCCTGTGTTGCCCGTCCATTAGCTCCAATAACAAGCCTGTTTTTTTCAGTTTGAGGTTTCTCTCCAATCCCCCTGAAAGTGATTCATATTTGGCACTTTTGAATGTAGATTTTTTTTCTGGCTGCTGTTCTCATGAACAGTTTGATTTGATGATTCGACTAGAAACCTCAAAGCCTGTTAACATAACTGCAGGAGTCACTGTGGTCAACAGTTGCCTCCAAGATATAAAACTTCACTTTTTAAAGGCCTTTCCAGTCATGTTTGTACTAACCAAACTGAGTATTTTAAGCCAAAACTTGGTTTTCTACCCCTAACCAAGTGTTTTTTTGTGTGTAAGAGAACCTTTGTGCGTGCATACTTTTACTTTCAATAGTTTAATGCAGTTCCCTGAAATCACATTTACGTTAAGTGTATTTAACAGTAGGCCTTCATCAGTTTCACTACTGCAGAAGTTTTCCTCTTACAACCTTTTTTGGTATCATGTTTCCAGTCTTGGCCATATGCAAGAGTCTTTGCACACGGCACAAAACCTGCACTAACATAGAGTTTAGGAGGAGTTACCTGTGCTAACAGAGGGACTTGGTCAGAGCAAATTTGGGTGGTTAAGAACATTTGGTGCATCTGGAGTTGACTTCTTTTATATTTTCTCTTACCAGAAAATGAAAAGTAAGAGACATTTAGGAGAATGTTGCTGCATGAGGACCATTGTCTGTCAGTGGCCAGACTTCTAGTGTCCCATCACACAGCAGAATCAATGAGACGACACTTGAGAGGAATGAGATATAACCCTCCTCTCCGAGTTTCTGCTGCGTAGCTCGCAGAACTCTCCGCTGCACTGATGTAATGATCAGCCCTGTTCTGTACCAGGAGGATCGTTTGTGAAAGGCATTAAGGAGCACTCACATCCCCAAACTAAATCACAACCTCATCGACTGCACCCGCCTCAAATTATGACCCTATCAGCACAAAACAAAGTAATGAATCCGATTCTCTGAGCGCATGCACCAAATAATGTGTGATGAGAACGCCTGCGTTCACGAATTTGGGTATTACAGGAATCAATATGCGCTTTCTGCCCCGCAACAAATTAGATATCCAAGCTGCAATAAAAGAACGAGAGGCTGCCTATTGTTCTTATTCTCTTCTCTTATTAATAAAATAAGTTTGACAGGGAGCTTATTTAATATGCCTGTGTGTGTGTGTGTGTGTGGGTGTGTGTGTGTGTGTGTGTGTGTGTGTGTGTGTGTGTGTTTGTGTGTTATTATGTTTGTGAGATCTGAATCTGTGTTCATGCTACATAGATGCAGCGAAGATGAAACTTATGTCTGTAGTGGTAAAATGTAACTAAGTACTCACACACAGTATTGAAGTACAATTCTGAGGTATTTGCAGGGTTCGTACTATCATGAAAAACCTGGAAAAGTTATGGAATTTCTAAAAATAGCAAATTCCAGGCTTGGAAAAGTGACTCCAGAATTGTGAATATGAATTATTTAACTGACATTTTAGGTCTGTTTCCAGTAAAGTTTTATTTAAGTTTATATAGTGACTTTGCTGTCTTAAACTTTTCTGCTGCTGCTCTTGAAACAACATTAGGTATATAAAAAATAATAATTTCTAATCCTGTCTGGATTCATTATTTTTTTATAATATATATATTTTTAAATCTGTTATATAATAATGAAAAAGAAGAGTATAGACTGAATTACTGTGACGTTTCGCTTCAACACTTGTCACTTCTGGGTAGCAAACTGGTTATTATTTTGATTTGTGGAGATATGTAAATTCAGCAGACTTGTTTATTTGTGTTGTCATTTTCAGCTGTAATTGTAACATTTAAGATGTAGAGTCACACACGATGGTCAGACCTATCTGATGTTTCTGTTGTGCTTATTTTAGTGCTGCTTTGCTTGCGTCTTTAGATCTCCATCAACAACTCTGCTGTTCAGTGGAGTAAAATTACTTTTTTTCCTGGTGTTTGGTCTGGTGTTTTGATATAACGGCTTCAAATCACCGTCTGTACGGCTCTCTTATTATTGCAAGGTCAAGTGATTGGTTGGGCCTTTTTTTAAAGGTGGCTTTTAAAACTTGTCAATGAAAGCAGAGTTTTCTCAGCATCATTTGATCATATGTACGTGATGCTGCAGTTTTCTACCCATAAATTAATGTAAATAAACATTGTTATTAAGTCTATTGATAAAAATAGAAACAATTAGGAACATCAATAAGAGTAGTAGTTATTTAAGAAAACGTATAGTCATGAAAATTTACCTGAAAATCACAGAAAAGTCACTGAAATGTATTGGTAAAAATGTGTATGAACCCTGTCCTTGTACTTGGGTGATTACATTTTATGCTGCTTTTATACCTCTTGGCCTTTTTAAGTGTTCTTAGCTGACGATACCAGAATTTTATTTGGACTAAGATGCACATCTACAGGTTTCTGCTGCTTCCTAACGCAGCTTGAAACGATCCACATGATAAAGTTTAGTTTTCTGTGTGAAGAGTTTGGCCACTGCAGCAGCATTCCTGTGCTTGTTGTATTTTTTGTATTTTTTTTCACACTTGGCTTCAAATGCATGCAGCTACCCTGCCCTTGGATTATTTACCCTTCATGCCCCCAAACACTTCACCCCTCACCACCGCGGCTGCCCTAAAACAGGCCTTTTGTGCAGCCTTTGATGTCTGCTTTGGCAGAGCGAAGACAAATAGCTGAGCAGCGCTATCAGCTCTGGCAGCTGAGTGGAGCCGCAAACCGACCGGCTGCTGCTGCTGCTGCTGCTGGTGCTGGTGGTGAGAATGAAAGACAAAAGGTCTGTCACCAACTGGCCAGGAGCACAACGTGTGTGTGTGTGTGTGTGAGTGAGTGTGCATATGCACTGCCTGACTTTTTAAGTATACAGACAATGCACTCGAGTATGTGTGTGTTTATAATTACTCCTCTCTGGATTCTTTCAGAGGGCTGTCAGCTGTATCCGGATCTTGTGTACACTCTGCATGACAGCCACTGGCAGGAACAGACTGGTGCTCTGCCTGAGCCAACACTGCAGTGTGTGTGTGTGTCTGTGTGTCTGTGTGTCTGTGTGTCTGTGTGTGTGTCTGTGTCTGTGTCTGTGTGTCTGTGTGTGTGTCTGTGTGTGTGTCTGTGTCTGTGTGTGTCTCAACCTACAAAAAAACATACCCTTTGGGAACACCTCAGTGCCAGAGCGAGGACCTCGAAAAGTCACAGCCAGAACTGTCATTCTGACATCCCATCATCACCCACCTTCTCCCTGCCGCCTACCCATAATCCCCTTCCTCTCTGTCAACTTAATTGCTTAGCTGAGATGATTAAACCATAACTTGTAGATGAAGATGGACATAATAGCCCCTTTTCAAACAGAGATCGCTATAGGGCTGCTACGAAGCCCCTTCTTTATTCTTACACAGAACTAAACAATGGCGTCATCGTGTTGTTTCAGTGTGTGATTTTTCAACATAATGCTTGCATCCCGGGAGCAAAAAGCGGTGATGGGCGTGATATTTGACACAACAGCGTTGGCTTTTAGTGTGACATATAGAGTACGCTCCCGGACCTCCTTGTCTCCCCAGTTTGCAGTCATTTTCGCCTGCTGTTGTTATTTTTCGTGTTAGCTGCTAACTGCTGCCAGCTGCTTTTTAAATCTTCCATGGTGGGTCGCACATAAAACACACAGTCAAAACAAAACCCGACCCATCCACGGTCCCATCGTACTCCTTTTTACAAAGATGGTGCTGTTACTTCCCCTCACTGCTGCCTTACAGGTGAGGCAACTCTGTCCTCCTGAACTGCGATTGTGCCTTTTATAAAGAGCGGCGAAAAGGGACTGATGTCAACTCACCAAAAGTGAAACCAAAACATCTCAATCCCCCCTGGTTGGCTTCAGTATGAACCCAACTGCCTCCATGTAAGCGGATGCATGAAAGGGCGAAACAACAGTAAAAACTCAGGGAATAAATGTTTTTGTCACTTAACCCTTCGAAACCCAGATTAGCATCAGTTTTCTTGTGCTGTGTTAAATGCGATTGACTGTTAAACCTTTTTAAAACCTCAGCAAATTGGTTTGATATCTTTCAAAAACCTGGGGGAAAAGTCAGTAAGAAACTTTGTAAGAAACCACAAATTGCAAGAAATAATTAGAAGGTGACAAAGCAATTACCTGATAATTAGTATTTAAAAACAGAGGGAAATGTGATTTGCTTGTGGCGTTCGAAGGTGGGGCTTAGCGATCAATTGGATCGGACGGACGGATTTATTGGAAGGATTTTAATACTGTGACCCACTGCCCGATCGCTCCTGTGCAGATTCTCACATAAAACGATGTCAACAGCGTAAGAGGGGGGCGGCTGCATCCAAAAAATTTTGTCCTCATTTTTTTACAGTGGGAGGAAATGGAGACACGATTTTTAACATTTATACTGAAAGAAACCGTGGAATGATAACACCTATAAATCAGTGAGCGAGCTCTCCGTTCTTACTGTAATGCATCACAGACTCACTGAGTCGGTAAACATGATCGTATTTTTGACACATTACATCACTTCTGAGTAGTTAATCCTTGCTGCCATTTAGAGCTAAGTTACCTTGTGTAGCTTCGACCTTCCTACCTGCAAGTTCCACATCAGTATCCTTTAGATATGAATCATCCCAAAATGATCCTTGTTGAAGTTTTATGTCTCATCATCTAAACTAAATAGTCCAAAATCAGCAGCAGAGCATATTTCAGAAGTCTCTGCTGGCTCAGGGCCCTCTTGGATCAGGTTCTCTGAGCTGGCACCGACTCCGGTGTTAATGTGTAACTTCTGATTGGTGAATCTGGCCGCCGGCCTCATCTGAGTGTTACATTACTTCTAACTGGCAGAGCTGAGCTAAAAGCTGTTGAGACTCAGATTCCAAAAATGCCAATAGAGAGGGAACAAGATACAGTAGAGTGGCCGCAGGATAACAAAAATAGTGGTGAAAATTGGCTGCACTTCAGGCCCACATACATTGGCTGCAACTATTTTTAAGTGTGTACATTTATAGCAACGAGAGCATTCCTCTTTCATTCAGTTTTGATGCATCAATGCTGCATTGCCACACTGACTTAAACTGACTTGTCATCATGCTGTAACAATACACTCCTGGTTGCTTCTTAGCACCTTATAATAAATGACTGCATCTTCTTCTTTTTCCACAAACAAAACCTTCTTGAGATTCAGCCTTTTTGAGTTTTTTATCGTGGCTGTAGGAAAGTAGCAAAGAAGCACAGTTGGTCCTCTTTCTCTTGTCGTGGCTTTGAAAAACAAAACAAAACCAAAACAAAATATATATATATATATATCCTCTGTGTCCTTTTCAGAGTGTCATCCCTCCTGCTGGCTCTGTACTGGGCCATCTGCAGACAACTGTACGTCCTGTCCCTCCCCATCCAGCCTGCACGAGGGCCGCTGTGTCACCACCATCCCACAAGGCTTCTTTATCCAGGACAACCAGTGCCAAGGTGAGAGCACACACACTTTTTCTTTCTTTTTTGTGTACTTGAGGGCATACCCATCAACATGATACTTTCCCTTGTTCCCAACTTAACCTTAAACCTTAACCCTTAAAACTAAAACATGCAGCCTTTTAAAGATGTGAGACTTGGACGAAATGTCCTCACTTTGCAAAGATGTCCTCATTCTCAAGGTAAAGCAGCTCGTCCTCACAGAAGTAGTACAAGAGCAGCGAAAATGTGGTGGCAATATCCCAAAAGTGACAACATTACAATGTAGAAATAAAAGTCACACATTCAAGATTTTACCAAAGGAAAAGTACATAAGTATCAGCATCAAAACATACTTAGAGTAAAGTTAAGGTACTCATTATGCACAACAATTCAGATTATATTTTCGGATATAATCATCGATGGCAGTGTTTCTCACAGAATTAGACTGTGTGACGGTAAGTGGCAAAGTTTTTGCAGGTCCATGATCACAGCGAGGCGGAGCGCTGCGTGAGTTTTTGATGGCAGGACAATCATACAGTTTGTAGACGTGCACCAAGAAGAACTACGAAAATGAAACTAATTTGATTTCATAAACAGACGGTGGTCAAGTAAACTGACAGTTACTTAACACCAGATAATTCCTTCAAGGCAGCTGATGCGGCCACTATAAAAAAGCATAAAGTCCAAAGCGAGGGCTGCTGTTTTCAGGAGCGCTGAAAAGTTGAATACTGACAGTTGTGTTTGTCTCCTTTGTATGTGTGTTTTTTTAACAACCCGTATGATGCAAGAAGCGCAGCTATTTTCACATTATCTAAACTGGTCCCTGTTAAAAAAAGTTTTGCTCCAAACCAATAAGACTGTTCAGGTAATTGTTAGTGCTGGTGTTTGTCCAATTTAAGGCCGCCTCTCTTGGGGACCTGCAGCGCCTGTAGCTGCTGCTGCCTCTAATCAGGAATAAACCACAGAGGCTGTAAAACTTTGCAATTATTGGCTCACCTTCTCTGACCCAAATAAACTTGTTTCCACAGTGTTAGCGAGAAAACATGTCCAAAACGTTCTTCCCATCCTCGACAGGTGCGCAACACCACTGAGACACTTTTGCTGGAAGGAATACAGGAAAGAAATAGCTTCTGCATATTACTACAAACCAAACAAAAAAAAATGTATAAAGATGTGATTATTAATGAGCTTTTTTCATTTATATAACAACAGCGTAATCGCTCATAATACATTTTCTTCGTATGGGCAGGAATAATAAAGAAAATATTTAGAATAGGAGATTAGATTTCAAAGATTATTTTTGTTTTTCATTCAGGATCTGTTTGAAAGATCTCTGGAGACTTATAATCTGTTTGGATTCTGCCTCCTGGTCTTCTTGGGTCCAGGCTGGAGCTTTTAGTTTACTCAGTAATGAAAAGCATTGATATTACACAAAATTAATTTGGCCCAGAGCCCCTGAGACAGGTGTTATAATTCAGTTTGAGTTCACCACAGATGCACTCTCAGGTTAGGTCAGCAGGAGAAGCTTTTCACAGCTTTGTGCTAAAGTGGGATCAGTGAAGGTGTAGTTTATTAACCACAATTATACTAATTTCTCAAAATTGCTGTTTGAATATTTCTTGTAATATCTTTTGGCCAGATTAACAGCACAGTAAATACCATTAGAAAGGAAGAATAAAAGACTGATTTACTACTACCTCATAAGCTCAACATAGCACCAAACTACATACAGAAGCTGGAAAATTGAGTGCAAGAGATAGTTCACCCAAAAATTAAAATCTACTCACCCTCATGCCGATGGAAAGTGAAGTTTTATAGTCCACAAAACACAGCTGAAGGTTCATGGGGAAAAGGTGTTGCACTCATCTCCAAAGCAATTGAAGCAAATGGTGACCAGGATTCAAACGTTAAAATGATACATAATAAAATGTCTCCATACTCCTCGTCTGAAGTAATCCAAATGTCCTGAAGCCCCAGCGTCAGTTGTTTTGAAAAATTACACTAGCGTCATGTTTTGAGCCTTGTTGTAGGGGCATACATGAGCGTGGCTCCCACACTAAGAGCTAAAGGCTACAAACAAGGCTAAAAACATGACACCACTATGTTTTTCAAAACAACTTGGCACAGTGGGGCTTCAGGACACTTGGATTACTCCACACGAGCAGTATAGAGACATTTTGGGGGTTTTTTTGTTGTTTTTTTTTAACATTTTCGTATCCTGGTCACCATTAGCTTCAGATGTTTGGGGGATGAACGCCTTTTCCCTGTGAACCTCCAGCAGTATTTTGTGGCCTATAAAACTTAACCTGACTTTCCATCGGCATGAGGTTAAGTTGATCCGGTAACACTAAATCTTTGTACATAATGATTTTATACATTGTAAATATGTCTTGTTAATTTAGTTGATCTGTTATACAGTTTTATTTTAACTCTGCCTTGAAAGGTGACCTTGAGTGTTTTTAAAGGCTTACAAATAAAATGAATTCTTGCTTTTATAGATAATGACAGAATTTTTATTTATTTGGTAAACTCTCCCTCTAATTAAAATTCTTGAGTAAATTTGGAGTTACGTTCCACCACTGACGAAAGTTGCCGTGTCATGTTAACCCCTGAAAAGACCTTTGGGAAAGCTCTCCAGCCTGTTTGCCCCCCTCTCTTTATGACCCAGCTTGTTAATGGAAATCCATTTGCTAATCTCCCGTTCATTACATCAGCTCAGTTTACTGTGTCTGACCTCATTTGAAGCAATACGACCTTTTCTCTCTGCTCCGTCTGCCAGCGTCGGTCTTTGTGCCGAATTTTATTGTTTATCTCAAGGAAAACAAAAACCTGTTGTAAACATTATTTATCTCTAAACAGTTTTTATTTTCCTCCAAACTTTGGCTGAGTAATTGAAACGGCAGACAGATACCTGGAGTGTAACGAAGAACGATGAGCTCAGATTACGCTTGCCCCTGGGATATCAAAATAAATGGGGTCTGTTTGCTTAGTTGGCCTCGTCTCATTCACTGTTGATTGGCTCATTAGACGCTACCCAGATCCCCTGCAGAAGTATTGTATTTCTGTCTGAACGAGCGTAAACTTCTACCACAAAGTTTTGGTGCTGGTGACGTTTTATGCTTGGCAATAACACACAGCGTGTATTTAAAGCTCCTTTAATGGATTTTCTTTTCTTTTTTTTTTAATAGCAATGAATCTAAAGACAATGAGTAATGTGAAAGGGGTGTCTGCTAATGACAGAGCCACAACAAACGATCAACTTTGCAGTTCTGCAAAGCTTTTTAAACTCTCTTATTGAGTAGTTTTTTGCTTTATGACTGTATGGTTTAGTCTCAGTGTTTTTCTCAACACTGTTTCCAGCGGCAACACGGAGCTGCTTTCTACGAGCTGACAAGAAAACAGGCTCTGATTAACCCTCTGTACAGTACACTTCACCCCCAGCAACAGAGAGCAGATACAGTTAGAGACCAGCTGATGAAAGAAAGACAGCCTGGACATTCAGCAGCAAAAGAGATATTTTTTTTGGACTTGGTGGAGACCAGATGCCAAACGCAGATGTCCACTAGCAGTTTCCGGTAAAATGCTTTAAATAAGGTCTGTGATTAACACAGGCAAAACATACATAAACAACATAAAATACGTCTGTATAAACCCAATTTTTAAGTTTTTTTTTTTTAAGGTTTTACATGTCTTAAAAAAGCCAGTTGCTAACAAGTGGCTAAATTGGACGACAGTGTTTGTCAGGGAAGTTTGACGTCAGCACATCGGACACGTAAAGTCATTCAACCCACTTTACAGCTTTACAGCAACAGTCCGTGCTCGAACTTGTAGATTTATGTGTTTCATATATTTTTTTATTCTTTCGACGCTAACAAGAGAGAGTTTTGTAGAAAATCAGGCGTGCTAAATCAAATCAGAAGTTGAACGATTTGGGGGGGTGACATTTAAGTCGTTTACCACGATTCATAGCCTAATGATTCTGCCGATTTCATTTACGCTTCAAAACACACAAAAGTGGTGTTTGTCTGTGAAGATTATCATGCTGTTGTGTATAATCCACACAACACAATTGTAATCCACACATTTATAGAGTAATCCTTCGTGGATAAACTTCCATGTCGTGTAAGGGCAAAATGATTTCGGTAGCTGATAACGGAGCTAAAATGCGCCAAAGACGTACGTAAGTTTTACTGTCGTGCATTTTGGAAAAAACTCAAGAATTCATACGATAATTATGACAATATAGCACACAAATGTCTCATTGGACAAAGGGAGTGATTTAAAGGTTTGTGTACGTGTGTGTGTTTGTGCAGCATAAAGGGGCTTCGAGTTTAAAATCACCGTGCAACCCTGTTTCATGAAATGACAAATAAATAAACCTTGTGCAGATAGAACTTGGTGATACCTCCTTTAAATTGTTTTCTTCTACTGTAATAAGCTTTTTATGGCTGTGGAAAAGTGTTAAAAACAACAACAGGGTTTCCTAACAAATATAGTGGATGTGATCAGTTATAACGCCAAAGTTAAAAAACGTTCTCCTATATAGGAGAGTTTTTCTTTAAAAAGAAACATTGTGGAAAATAGTGAGAGAAACTGAATAAAAAAACGACCTCGATTGAGCGGTTGTATAACAGTTCTCACTCTGTTTGCTGTAAATGTGGTCTTTCTCTCTCGTCTCATTTGCAGTCACACGGCCATTAGTTGGTGTTTAGAGTGTTTTCATGTACTTTTTTCAGATGTGAGGATCAAAGATGGCCGTCACTGTTCCTCACAAACATTTATCTTTTGCAACAGCTTACTTATAGCTGCACTTTATGATTGGAAACAGTTAAAATACCATTTCCACCACGAGTAATATGTTTATGCCCTCTTCTTCCTGTTCTTCGCTCCCTTATTCCTAATTTCTCAATTCTTCTTTTTCTCTCCTTTAATGTCCCTTTAATACTCCCTTTTCAACTCATCCGCCTTTCTCCATCCTTCCCTGACTCCTGTTTTTTCTCCATTACTCCAAACTCTCCTTTTCATTTTATCCCCTTTTCTCTCCTTCCTCTCTGACTCTCCTCCTCACTGTCCATCTTCTTCCTCTCCTCCCCCTTATCCTTCTTCCTCCCTGCTGTAATCCTCCTACATCTTTTCTCCTGTCTCCTTTTTCTGTCTCACACTTTACCTGAATGTTTTGACCCTTTTCTCACTCTCCTCCATTTCCCAGCATGCCACCCGTCATGCCAGACCTGCTCCGGTCCCTCCCAGGCCGACTGCACCTCCTGCCCCCCGCTGGCCTCCCTACAGAGCGGCTACTGCAGGACCAGCTGCCAAGAGGGGTTTTTCCTCAACGCTGCCACCGGAGAGTGCCTCAGTAAGTCAGCCTGTGTTTGTCTGTGTAAATGTGTGTGTGTGTGTGTGTGTGTGTGTGTGTGTGTGAATGGAGGCTTTGCCATTTGTGCAAAGCTTTCATCAAATTCGCTGCCATGAGTGCTTGTATTTTTATCCTGAATGGCCCCGGTGGGAACAGAACCACCAACTCTGGCAGGGTTCGAGCTGTGCTCTGCCCCGCTGAGCTTTGCATGATCACGCACACAGAGATGTAACAGGTCCGTAGCTCCAATAACCTGCATTATTCATGAGAAATGCAACCATCTTTGTACAAAAAGGATTGATATCTTTTACTTAAAAGCTCTGCAGTCAGTTGGTTTTGATTTGTTGGGTCTGAAATGATCTGCAGGGCTCCGAGCTGAAGTAAAAGTCACAGTTTTGCTGAGTTTGCTGAAATATTTTAGCATTTTTGTCCAACTGTTATAACATATGGAACATATGGAAACAAAGCAGGCTTTTCCGGAGGATAGAACAAAGCAAGGTTTCGTAATTACAAGAGATAATTGACTGACCGACTTTACATGTAAATTGGCCCAAAAAAAAAAGTTCCTTATTTCTGGTGGAGCAGCTTTTGATTATCAGAATTTAAATGACTGTTGTTGGAATTCACTCCAAAAAACAAACAAAAAAAATCACTACAATCTGTCCATTCAGACCTGATTGCAAACCTAAATACTTTCATCATGTACTGTAATTTGAGTTATAGCAGCTGCTGCAGTTTGCCAATCAGCCTCCTGCAAATAAATCACAACAGAGTAAAATGGCATCTCAGAAAAATATATTTTTTCAAATAGACTAACGGATGTGGCTGAGCAAGTGAAGTCTTGGATGGACATAAAACCAGTTGTGTTTTTGACTAAAAAACAGTTTTTAGGAGGAAAAATATTTCATAATGAGATACTACTGTGTGTCGACAGTTACAAGACCAAACTGACAGAAACAATGAGTTAAAGTAATCAAAATACTGCTCATAGACCATAAACCTATAGTAATGTTTCCTGGAGAACCATGTGTTTCTATGTTGAGGAACATTTCCTTTCATTACAATTGGGGAGAAATTTAACTTTTGAATTTTTGGGGACAGTTCACCCCAAGATCAAAAAGGATATTTTTCCCTTTACCTGTTTATCGCCATAGACTGTTTTGGTTTGAGTTGCGAAGTGTTTGAGCTGAAGAAATGTCTGCCTTCTTTTGCATATTTAATTAATTTACTATTACACAAGATTACGTAAAAGCAAGCAAGCAATCGTGCAGGCAAAACCTGCTTATAATAAAAACCTTCCCTCTAGAGTTTACAATCTATTCAAATATTATCACTAAGTTTCTCCTTACCATAGCAATATAACAAACGAGTAGTTATAGCAGACATAAATGGAGCACAGCTAATACATTAACTACAGCACAGGTGTTTTTTCATCTTAGACTTACAGGAAAATAATGATGGACGATGATGGTTTTTGAGTTGTGCACTAAGAGAGAAAATAAATGTCCTTGGCTTGTCTTGTTTGATGTAAATGAAAATCAGAGTTCATTATAAAGAAGTTATGAAATACATCTGGTAAGCTGTGCTTTTGAAACATACATTTATATATAAAATGTCAGTTTGATATATATATGTTCATATAAAAAATTGGACAGGAGTTTTAATATAATGACTTGTGTTGCTAAAAACGCCAAAAAGTACATTAAAAAAGTCAGTGGTCTCTTTGTTGTGAGCAATTTCATGTAGGAACTATTTTCTTTTTACCGAGCTACACCGACCGACCCTATCACTACACAGACCAACGTGTGCTTCGACTGCTAGCTCATCTGTACACCGCGTGCTGTCACGATCACGAGCCTCTCGTCTGTGAGTAGATGCTCGCCTCCTTCTGTGTGATGAGACGGTTGGCAGCTAGAAAAAAAATAGGTCCTAGATAAAAATTCTCCCAATAAGGGCTGTGGATAATTTTGAGTAACCAGGTCATGATTTCTGGAAAGAGACATTGCTGTTGAGGTTTTCAGATGTATTTTTTTGCGCTTTGAGCACCACAAGCCGAGTGTAATCTAGTTCCTTTATATTGGAGCAACACTCTGCGACTCACACCAAAACCATCTTGACTGATAAATAAATAAAACTACAAGTGAGGAAAAATGTGTATATTTGATTTTGGGGTGAATTGTTCCTTTAAAATGTTTTCAAATACAACAAACTGAGGAAAAGTTAATTTCCACAAACTTATCTCCACCTTTTGGTGTAATTTTAAAAAACTTTTAATGAGTTTCTTGCTTACAGTCACGCCTCTCAGAGAAACTCTACATGAAACATCCAGCGGGATAAAGACGAGCTTTCTTTAGATCTCTGCTAATAAACACCAGCCTAAGATACTTCACACCTCCCCGCCCTAATTCTCTAACTCATCCTGCACAAAAAGTACTATTTGTCTTTGGCAGGCAAAATATGATAAGCAGAAGATAAAGAGAACAGGTAAGACTGGAGAACCTGTGTGTAAAGCTAGCTCCTGCTGTCCTCCTCACTCTCACTGGGTAATGAAATGAGTTTTACCTATCTGGACCGCTGGCTGTAGATTAAAAACAGGCGTGTTTACACGGCGGGGAGCCAGCACGGAGAGATAGCAGGGGGGTAAACAGAATCTGAGGGGGAAAAATAGACGCATTGACTTTTAATTACAGTTTTTGATGACAGCCGCTGTTTGGAGATGTGAAACTGCAACCAGATTTTAGCTCAAAGACACACACACACACACACGTGCATACACATGTGGAAAAACACACACTGCTGCCTCCCCAACACACAAGCAGATAAGCATGGTTGAACACACATATTTGTCTGAAAACACACACTCGCACGCAACCTAATCTCAAATGGGTCAAGCTCAGCCAGACTCTGGTTAATAAAAGATGCCATGAGGCACCTCTGGGCCACAGAAACACTCGGGTCATCATTTCTGCATGGACACACGCGCGCACACACACACACACACACACACACACACACACACACACACAATACACAATAATACTCTCACTTGCAGATTTACACATACACACTTATTTGATTCCTCCTTTATTTTTTATTCTTGTTTTATCCCTCTCTCCTTTCTGTCACACACTTTCTCTCTCTCTCTCTCTCTCTCTCACACACACACACACACACACACACACACACACACACACACACAAACACACAGCCTTGGATTACCTCTGTCCACACAGCGGTACCTCCAGCGTTACATAACCTCTTAAGGCGATGAGGCTTTAGCTCTAAATCACGAGTTCATACGAGAGCAGCCATCGGAGGCAGATGTCTCACTATTGGCTGTCTCCTCTCATTCTCCCGCTGTCCGTCCATCTTTCTCTGTCTGTCTCTGCGTCTCATTTGATTCCTGTTTGACAGCTGCTGAGTTCTTGTCGCTCCTATTTATTACCACTAGCCACTCCAGAAAAGTGATTTGACAAATTCCACAAGCGCTTGTCCTTAAAAACGCTCTTATCGTAAACTCCGCTCAGGGCCGTCACGCTCGGTCCTGCGCTGCTGCTCTTTTGTGATTTATGCTTTTGCAGAAATGCTCACATCTATTGGAGACCGAAACCTGTAGATCCATAAAAAGAGACAGTAGTGATGAAAACACATTTGCTGTTTGGCAAATGTTTCTCCCAGTATGAAAAACCTTTTCATTTTGGATGAATTGCCTCTTTTCCAAAAATACCAGTCAGTTGGCTGTGCTAAATTACTTTCTATTTTCATGTGTCATTATCCTTATGTTGACTGAGCCAATACTGACTCCTCCAAGCTGCTAAAATTATGACGGCAGTGCCGGATGATTGATGTGATGTATAGACGTGGCAGATATGTGTGTCCATAGAGGATCCAGGTTGGCTGCAGTCTGGTTTTCTGACTTTTTAACTCATGCCACCTGCTGAAAGTGACCTGATTCTGACTCTAAACCTGGAGTTGTGCTTCTGTAGACACAAAAACGCCTTTTTGACCCTGTGCAGAGACGGGTGTTATGAATAACCGTCATCCCGTGTCTAGAACACAAGCTTGCCGGATGCTTTTTTCACACACACATCTCATGCAACAGATGCGCTCTCATTTTAATCTATGCAGCTTTCTGCAGCGGCTCCGTGTAGACTCACAGCTCAACTGTGTCTTTCTCGTAAAATTGCAACTTAATTCTTGTAAATTACAACTTTTTTCTCGTAAAATTATGACTTTATTCTTGTAATATTACAACTTTTTTCTCGTAAAAAATTATGACTTTATTCTCGTAAAATTCCAATTTTTTAATTCGTAAAATTAATATTATGGCTTTTTTTCTTGTAAAATTACAACTTTTTTTCTTATAAAATCCGGACTTGATACTGGATATATTACACCTTTTTTCTCATAAAAATTCTGACTTTATTCTCGTAATACAACTTTTCTTCTCTTAATATTAAGACTTTTTTCTTGTAAAATTCAAATTTTTTAATTTGTAAAATTATGACTTTTTTCTTGTAATATTATGACTTTTTTCTTGTAAAATTATAACTTTTTTTCTCATAAAATCCTGACTTGATACTGGACATATTACGACTGTTTTTTCATAAGCTTTTTGTCTCGTAAAATTATTACTTAAATCTAGTAGTATTACAACTTTTTCCACATAAAATTACGCCTTAAGTCATTTGTGATATCAGTTGCCTCCACACTCGGCAAATCGGTCAGTCTTTGGGAAAAATGACTTTTCCTTAAAGTTTAGGGATCATATCATATGTGTCTAGAAATGTTCTGATGATATCTGCTCCATGCAGGTTCATACATTCCCATTTAATCGTTCGCCAGTAGGAGGCCAGGTAGGGATGATGGATGGGTCCAAAAACCACAGACTTGCCATCTTTCTAAGCACAATTACTTTACTTGCCTTAACCTAACATCCACAGCTTTACGTTAAATACGTAACTCTACGTGAAGCGCGTGACGTAATTCGTGGGGGGCTGATTTGTAGGAAATCTTATGAACCATTCTGTGAGGATACGTTGCTGATGATGACTCGTGTGTCTCCTGTCTGAATTGTATTCACCTACCTTTGCAGAATATTTAAGTGTCATCAGACTAATTATGTGGCCGTAGACATAAACAGACAACAAAAATCTGATATAAGTCGGAGATGCGAGTCTCACATGAGGAGTAAGATCAGCTGCAGTGGAGACAGTTAAACTCTCGCCCTCCCTCCTCCCCTCTGTTGCTTTTTCTGAAACCTTTCTTGTCTGATGTACAGAGACTCGTCCTCTGGATCAGTCACACGGAAATGTTGAGATCTGAGCTTTGAAAGTACAAATGAAAGAGTTTTCTGGATGAATTTAACTCAAAACTTACAGCAACACAACTTTATTTTTTTTGCGTCATAATTGTGTTTGAGCTATTATTTAACTTCATACGAAGCTTAAAATAGGCCTGCACGTTGAATAACAGAATGCATCACCATAGAAACAAGGCATACCAATACTGAATTAAAAGAAATGTATTTTCTTATTTCGGCCTAGAGAATAAAAACCCTCTGTGGAAACACATTAAAGACACGGTGTTGCCTGCAGCGACAGCTGCTGTCGACGTCTCTTTCATACATTTATCATGTATCGATGCAGCATGAATTAGTTACTCTGTGAAACCGCTGAACATGATAACTCCATATAACTGAATATTTTCAGTTTTGAATATTTTTAACGTCACTTTAACATTGTAACTTTAGTTTTCTGTTGTAATTTACAGCTCTGTGTGATTTATTTTTAGTAACACAGGCAGTAAGATATTAGTGTGACTCTGAGCCGAGGCGTTTGAACTCACCTTGTTTAAAACTGACATTGCTTAACATTGTTATGGACCCAAAGCATTAATCTTTTATATACGCAGAGGCGACTTTTTTGATCAGATCGATGAAATAAGAGAAAATAAAAACACAAACTAACAAACATGGATGTGGAAAACCCCTTTTGAAGACTGCTGTCTGTAAAGAGAACAAAAATAATATCTCAACAGGTATTTAAGGAGTGAAACAAAATCACGGATGAGAAATTATTTGACAAAATGTGCTGAAGATTAGAGAATGAAATAGTTTTATACGGGAAGCTATTTGTCATCTTTGAAAGGGTCAAATCTTTTGTCTTCCCTTTTTACAAATTACAGCTAATTACAGCTCAGCAGAACATGACGCACTGCTCTTTGTGCCTTTACACTGTAATTATTGTAGCTTCATCACTGACACGGTGGCTTTTAATGTTCTGCACGTAATTTAATTGTTGTTGCTCAGTCATAGTGTGCTCTTGTCCCTCATTCGTACAGTCAGAGTGTCTTCATAATGTGTGTCTTCTTCCGTATTTGTTCAGTTGTTCTGCATCAGCTCTGCTTTTGTTTGAGCGACAGAGAGGAGCTCAGCTGGAATAATATCCAACAGGAAAAAAGGGACCTCCAAGCTAGTTTCCAGAACAATCCTTATCCTAATTTTGTCATCTAAAAGAAGAGCTGAACTTTTTTCTGTTTTTTGGGGCTACAGAGCCAAGAGTGATTCAGAACTGAGCGTGAAAAGTAGGACTTCTTTAATAGCTGCATCTGTAAATCCACTCTTTGTTGGGGCAACATGTCTAGACAGGCTGAAGTCAGCGTCAAAGGACCACACAGCTTTTCTCCCTGCAACGCTCCATCTCCTCTTACGCCTGTAACTTTGAATAAAGATGATGTCCCACTTTTGTTCCTCTTGCTTTCTGAACTTCTGCTGCACTCAGACTCCGTCCCTGCTCTCAGAAACAAGTCTTAAACTCTTTTAAACAGAGCAAAGTCGCGGGAAAGTTACTAATTGAGGGGCATTAGAGTCATTATTTTCCTGCATGACTCTCATTAAAGAAGTTTCTGCTCAATATATTTCAGAAGATGCGGGGAAAAAAGCGTGATAATGTCTGGTATAAATCGGGCCCACGGGAGAATACCGTCTGCGTGCCGTGCATTTATAACTCCAGCATACCTTTTTATGCGCTTCAAAAATGGTAACTACGCCATAAAGAGGGACTCTGAGGACCCAAATCAATACCATTTTAGTTTTATATTCAGTTTTAGTCTGCAGAGTCAATAATCCCTGACGCCTGAGTTATCTTATCTCCACCGTGGAGCCATTTGTTTAGCGCCTGCAGCCGGATTGCCTGCAGAGTGTTGGCAGGAGGAATGCTGATACGTGTTTTGTTGTAAAGTGATGTGATATGAAAGGTGTGCATGGGAGATGACAGAGAGGAAGTTCTCTTTTTTCTGCCTCCTTTTTCACTCTGTTGATGTTGGACCTGCTTCAGACGGAAAGTGTGACTCACCTGGGCAGATGCCACGTTCACGAGTTTGAAGCTTTAAATGCTTTTGTCAGAGGAGCAGTTGCTATGAAATAACACGAGTTAGAAATAAACGCAAGCAGACAAAAATAGCTTTTATACGACTGAAGAGAGATGAAAACATCTTTCCAACAGTTTAGATTGTAGCTGGTTCATCATTGACCCTGGTCTGACTCAATTATACTGCATGCTGTGAAGGAAATGTCTGCTATTGTCAGACGTGAGCTGCATGAACTTTACCAACTTGCTTTTTGTAATAAAAAAAACATTTACAAGAAATAACAAATTCTGACCTTAACATCTAACCAAATAGGTTTTACAGCAAGTTTGTAGTAATTCGAAAAATATACAGCATACTGCAAATCTACCAGAAATACACTGTAAAGAGCAGTTTTCACTTCAGTGATAACTGATTACTGTGGCTGGCATCCGCTCCGTAAGCATCGTTAGCACAGCTGCACTGACCTAAGGCTAATTCATCAGCTGGTTAATTAAAAAACAGCCTTCTCATTTTCAGTCTAACTGCGAATAGAATCAGGCATCGTTACTGTTTTGACAACATTTCGTTCATGAATTATTGATCCCTGAAGTTCAAATCTGTCAATGTCTTTCCAACTTTACCCCAGTATCTTTTTTTCTCATGATTATGAGATCTTCTTCTTGTTGTTTTTTTTCATTCAGTGAATGCAATGAGCTTCCATACATGTTATTATTTTTTGGGTTATTCGTCTCAAGTCTCCTCTCGTGAATCTGGCTCATTTTTCCGTCTTGTTTTGTCCCAAACTGAGAACTGAGGCCGCGTTAAGACGAGAACGGCTCTACTTAAAAGTCTTTCCTTTGCATCAAAAAAGGAAAAAAGAAAAACACGTTCAAATGATAACACTGTGAAAAACGTCCTCGTTTACCCTGATCTGCAAAAACACCAATAAACACTTTAGTTTGCATGCATTTGTTAGCGATGTAACTTTGTGATGACACACCGTAGAAGATCACCACGCGCATGAGCGGAAACGTTACCGTTCTCACTGGATCTGCGCATTGCCAGTTGCCACGGTGACAGAAGGGATGGCGTTTTCAAAAGATTACACCCTGGAACCCTGTTTCAAAAGTTTGCATTTTCATGCCCCCAAAACGCCGCTGTCATGTGAACAAAAGGTCAAACAGCAACAAAAGATGCGTCATGCAAAACGCCGTGTAAATGATCCCGAGTTCAACCAAAATAAAACCAAGAGCAAAACAAGCAGAGCTGAAAACTCGAGCCACAAGAGAAATGAAAAGATATGATTCAGCATAGAGATCCTTGGTTTTTAAAACTCGAGACTGAAGGTAAACAGGGTTTCGCCCTGAGGGTCCCGAGACAGACTCTGCTGGTGTAAGCAGAGTCAGCATCATCTTTTAAACACCTCTGAAACTTCTGCATCTTTTTATAGCAAATGAAACACTGGAAGAAAGTAGCAGTCGAAAGAAAGTACAAGTACATCTAACCAAGCCACGGAAACACGGAGTTAAAGATAGCACGACCGCGTCGCAGGGCAAAGATATTAAAAACAACGCCTCCGCGTTTAGAGTTTGTGTCAGGTAAGAATAATAAAAAGTTGCAGAAGCAGTGTTTCTTTCGGGTGTTGTTGTATTTTTGTATTTATGAACACTTTGTTTAAGATTCAGGTTAGTCTAAGTGCAGTTTGTGCATCATTTTAATTCACTTGTTTCATTATTTTTGCTTTTAACTATAAGTTAATAATTTCTCCTTTTAAGCACTTTATAACTCTTTTAAAGCACAACACAACTCTTTCTTGTTTTTTTTTAAAAGGCAAATTTACTAAAATAGTAGTTTACATACACCAGTCAACAAAAATCTAACAATAACTTTATTTATATAGCACCTTTAAAAACAATTGTTTACAAAGTGCTTTGACAGACAAAGCAAAGGGATGAACTCAAGGAATAATAAAATATATCATACCAAACATGCCAAACAGAGAAAGGTCTATGAAAGTCAAACCAAAAGACAAGAACAAAATGCTTACAAGAAAGGTCAACAAGAATAAAGCAAATAAAAGGATAAAAGTGATAAAACAGGCAGATCTAGAGAGGCAGGTGAAGTATAAAATGTAGACAACTTTAGAAAATATAAGAATAAATGCAATTAAATAAGATAAAAATAATATAAGAAATTATAAAAGAAGGCAACATCACATCGGTGAGGATAAAACAAAGATAAAAACAGATAAATATGAGATAGATGAAGCAAGTTCATCATTAAAAAATGAAAAAATGATGAAAATAAGACATCAGAAGGATAAGGAAAAGAAAAAAATGGAGAAAGAGCAGCGAGAGTCACCTTTCTCAACTATCACAATTTGATATTCTTCTTTCACACTGTAATCTGTGCAGCTTTTCTCATTTACCTTAACAAATGGTTGTAATGGTCTTATTGTGTTTTTTTTCTTTCTCACACCGGTGTGTGTGATGAGCCTCGTTATCTGTCCCCCTCACCTGGCCGACACAGCTCCTCACCTGCAGAGCCCTGTTGTTCTGCCTCTCACTGATACTTATCTCCGCACGGACGGATAACTTTAAGGTCCCCGCCGCTGTGCCAGCCAGACAACCCAGACGCCATCAGATAAAACGCCACACGGTGTTGGTCTTTGTTCTGCTGATCTCGGCTCTGTTTGGACAAAGCTGCTGCGCTCAGCTCTGTGGGCGTACGGGTCTGTGGATGCCGCGTGCGAGCGTTTATCGAAAAAAAGAGTTTGAGAGTTAATAGATGAAGAGAGAGACAGAAGGAGAAGACAGAGAGGACAGATTGTGTTCAGCCATAATTTCTTTTCTGATGTTATTTCTCACAAAAGAATCATTACTTTGGTTTAATTGGTGCATTTTGACACCCCATTTCAGTATTTCTAGACGAGACATCCTCATTAAATCTTACTTTTAGGAATGTTTCTTTTGTGTAATTATACTTCAGTAATTACTCTCTTCTTCGTGTGATGCTTTTCTTTTGAATGTCTTCCCAGAAAGCTCCCATGGGCTTTGAATCCTCTCAAAAGTTTTTTTTTTTTGAAGAAGTAAAAATAGATCAAAAAAGTTTTTTGAATAAATGGGAATCCAGGTTTGGTCTTCAAGTATTAAAACACGTCTGAAGATGAATCAGCCCTGTCTCTGTCTTCAATTTAACACTTCTGTCTTAGATTTAGGCTTTTGAACAATCACACAACGTCTTTTTCCCAAACATGCCCTCAGAAAAGTCCTTTTATATCCTACAGATGTCCTTCAATTTAATGTCCAACTTCACATGGTGACCATGTTGTAACAAAGTATTTTTCAAGCCCCATATAGTTTGTTTTTGCAGTTCAACAGTTAATCTGCGCTCTATAAATGAAAGCTTTCATTAAAATAATTCAAAGAAAACAAAATTTGTTAGCATGTTAGGTTCAGTGTCATATCACATTATGTGTGAACATGATGCAAGACATGGTTTGATACACAAAACCATCTGAGAAGCCACACACACATTTATGTCCGTAGCTGCCCGTGGCTCCTCGCAGGACGCTGAATAGAAACGTATAACTGAACGCCTGACAAGATGGATTTTTATGGGATCTTCTGATTTTATGATTCTGCCATGGTCTCATGATATCATGAGAATTCAGCTGCCACGCAATGTAAATTATGTGTCGATCTAAATCCAGAAACTTGGGGAAAAAAAACACAATTACAGTTTTTCCAAACACTTCCTTCTGCTGACGAAACAGAAGTAAAGATGTGGAAGCAACTTTTGACTTTCATGGTCGTGATTTGAGCGACTACAGGAAACACACTTAAACTTAGGGTCAAATTAATCACAGCAATCAAAGGAAACGTGCGGGAAACAAAAAATACAGCGACCCACTTCACTCTCTCTCCTATGTATCTGACATATGTGAAAGACAGATATTTGTATAGATTACAAATGTCACTGCCCAAATCCATGTGACTTAACTCTCCCAATAACTGTATTTATGAAACTAATAAATAATATCCCAAAACAAAAACAAAGAGCAATACCAACATATAAACCATCCCAAATCAATATTTATCTTACAAAATTCCCTCATTTCTAAATTAATTCATAGTTCCCACACTTCAAAGTTGTCTTGCCTTGCTGTTTTATGGTGTGACGATTTGTGGTTTAGTTTAGAGTTTGCTGTGAATCTGGGTTTGATATCTGAACAGGACTGACTTTGAAGGTGACTTGCAGTTATTCTGTGAACATTATGATGATGTTTAAATATAAACCTTTCTTCCCGTGTGTGTGTCCCTCCTGCAGGGTGCAGCTCAGACTGTCAGCGCTGCACGGCGGACCTCCAGACGGGCGTCGGCAGTGTTTGTCTGTGGTGTAAAGTGCCGAGGACCTGGCTGCTGGGCGATCACTGCGTCTCCCACTGTCCCCATGGACACTACGGCTGGCACGGAGCCTGCATCAGTGAGTCGCTCCCCTGCCGATAGATAGATAGATAGACAGATAGATAGATAGATAGATTGTTTGTAGAGGTCGACCACTATTGTTTTTATTTGGGTCGATACCAATTATTAGTAGTTATTAAGACTGATAACCGATATTTATAACCGATATGCATTTTTTATAAAAATGAATATCTTTCTGTCAATATTTAGAATTTGGAATATAACAAACTTCAACACAAAATTTTGTTTAAATGCCTTTAGTAAATGTTCCTCCCATGCTGACACTTTATTTGCACTTTTTAATTAATTCATTTTATCAGCAATTATTAGAAAAAAAAGTTATGTTGCAGTTAATCGTCACAATCCCAAATATCGGTCCCAATAATCAGCCAAGCAAAAATCTGTCGACCAATGCATAGATAGATAGATACTGAACATGTAAAACAAACCAACAGAAAAAGATCAAATTAAATGATATATAATTACGAATTATTATTATTCATTATTATTATTAAACTTAAATTGCAGTAACAAAAATGGATGACACCTGTACAAAAAACTCAATGAATACATTCAAATAAGCAACAAGAAATGTAACTTTCATGTTCAAAAAGGAGTAGGAGGAAGTATAAACGTATTATTTCCCACCCATTCTCAGCTAATCACTTAATTATTCATGAACTTCATCTCTAACATAAGACAATACAGTACAAAGCGAGGTCAAATGTCAGGCAGGAGCTGTCCTGAATGTAAAACATGGGAAAATGATACCACCAAAGCGTGTATGTTTTATTCATCAATCAGACATCTTCATACTGAGGTCATATTTTTGACCTGCTCTGAAGTTTTTCCTGACCCCTCCTCAAAGAAGAATGACTGAAGTCAAAGCCAGTGTTTAAAGAAACATCCTGCGTTATGAATAACTCTTTACTGTGTCACGGGGTTACTCTTTTTATTTTGCAGTGGAATTAATTTTCATCTCCTCCGGCTCTAGAAGGACATAAGAAAATCTGCTCAAAGATACACTTCCCTGATTCTGTTGTAATGCTCAATGGTGCGCCAAATCCCCAAATTTCCTCCCAGCTCACTGTCGATGCTTTAACGCTCAACTGCAAACTGTGTAGAGATTTAAAGCAATGACTGGGCAGATATTTGGGGATTTGGAGGAGGTTTGAGAAACCATGTGTTATTGTTTAAACAGTGTCTGGAAGTGATCGTTCAAAAATCTTCATGTTGGAGGGAGAAAAAGAGTTTCAGTGGATAATATGTCCTCATCACCCCCATTAGGATGATTATCATCCTCACCATCACTGACTTATCAGCATCATCTTCATCAGTGTCATCTTCATCCTTACTATCCTCAACGTGCCCGTTAGGTGTGTTTACATTTCAATACACGCATGAAAAAACTATGGCAGAGTTCCCATGGGTCCTTTCACACTTTGAAACTAGGATGTGGGATTCTTGTGCTGCATTCAGAAGCCTTCACACATCTTTAAACCTTTGAAATCTGAGCAACTCGGCTTGATTTCTTTCAAAAACATGAGAAAATGGCTATCAGCAACTTGGAGAGAGATGTTGTGCAATTGCAAGAAATAAGTAGGTTTGGAAAACTTTAAAAAAAAAAAGGGAAAAATGTCAAAAAAAAATCTTATATATATGGATATTATATATCTTATATATTTTCAATTTTGTTTGGGATTATTATTATTTTTAAGCACTTTTTCAGGTCATTTTCTTGGGGCTGTTTTTTTTTTTTTTTTTTACAATTTATTATTATAATGTTATTTTCAAATTTTTGGGTAATTTTTATCTTAAGTTGCTGATTGCTCTTTTCCTGTGTTTTTGAGACAAATAAAGCCAGTTTGCCCAGGTTTAAAAGGGTTAAAAATCAAGGCCTTTCAATTTTCATCGTCCAGGTGGTTCACAGTAATTGCACATCCATTGTTTTTTTTTGTCAAAGGTTTCCCTGGGACTCTTTCAGTTGCATCATCTCATTGCTTCCTCCTCTCCTGCCTTCTGACTGAAGAATCAGCATCTTCTTCTGCTTATTTTAATGAAGCAACTCACAATATCTGCATAACAGTAGTGGATGGAGAAGTGCATAAATTATCATTTTTATTGTGCCAAGTTTCTGAAAATGCAGTTAAAGTTGCACTACTTTTGGAGGAACACCTTACTACTGTCTTCAAATTGTCTCTTAACTATCATCTTCCTCATCCCCCTGGACCTCATCATTATTATCATCCCCTTTTTATCACCATCTTCATCATCACTCGTTCGTTCGTTCGTTCAGCAGCTCGGCAGCTGTGTTCGCTGCCTCCACACTGAGCTGCTGTAAATCTGCACACATGTAAATAAAGAATGTGAACAGGACGCTTCAGGCGGTAAAAAGATTCAAACCTCTGGAGTCTCATTTAGCTGAGAAATATACACACACACACACACACACACACACACACGGACACATTGATAAATAAAGACACAAAAAAAGGAGAGATAGAATAGCACTTGTATATACAAACAAATCAAACACAAAAAAAAAACATGCGCTCACATACAGGTGCTGGTGATTGAGGCCTGATGATGAATTTTGCCGCGTCAGAGTGAAATTTAAAGTTTCCATCTTCTCAGCCACTTTTTTGTGTTTTTGAGGTGTTGATGATTACTATGCAGGGCTGGATGTAAGAAGTGTGTAGGGTGGTGGGTGTGGGGAGTGTGAGCAGCAGAGCAATCTGAGAATGATTAGACCCTTGATAGTGATTAGTGAGACTTATGAATATGTATTTTTAAACTCAAGAATGTGGCTTTAATTAGGATTTTGCATGAAGGACTTGATATTTTAGCAGCTTTTACTGCTATAACTTATCCAAGAGTGTTAAGACTTTCATACTGTCACTACAGTGTCATGCTTATACTGTATCTCCTACGGGGTTTTCATTGTGTTGGACAGTTGTTGTGTCGTACTGGTAGTTTTAGTTCCCAAACATGCTGAATTATTTTACTATGCACTTCATTCATTTGTTCTGAGCGGTATTTTTTAGTGTTGATTTATTAATTTGTTTTGTTTTGTTTGTTTTATCTCACATTTTTATTTCTCTGCGCCGGCGAAAGCCATGTCCGGAGGCATCGTCAGTTTGGATTGTCCATCCATCCTAATCTCGTGAACTCTGTGTCTCAAGAACATTTTGAGGGAATTTCTTCAAATTTGGTGCAAACATGCACTTGGCCTCAGCAATGACCAAAGGTCAAAGGTCAAGGTCACAGTGTCATCTGTCTCTTTCTTGTGAACACAATATCTTAAAAAACATCTTGATGGAATTTCTTCAAATTGGCACAAACAAACTTCCACTTGGACTTAGGACTGGGCGATAAAACGATAACGATATCAATCGCGATATAACTTTCCCTCAATTGAAATATGAGATGTAGTCCATAGAACGTCGACAGAACACATTCCAGCCATGTCTGCTCCGCTCTCATTGTCCGACAGTGTCTCCGAATATACGCTCGCTCTCATTTGCTGCCCCTGTCTTCGCTGGTGTCTCCGAATGTCCACTCAGCTCTCATTTTCTGCCGGTGTCTCCGTCGGTGTCTCCGCCGGTGTCTCCGCTGGTGTCTCCGCCGGTGTCCCCAAATGTGTGCTCTGCCCTCATTCTCTGCCAGTGTCTCAGATTGTCCGCTCCACTCTCTGGATGCTGTGGAGTGCGCACATTGTCCAACAGAGTCGCTGTGCTCTGACGGAGAGCGCATGTGCTCCGACGGAGAGCGCATGTGCCCTGATGGAGAGCGCACATTCTCAAACACAACCGCCATGCTGGAGAACGCACATTCTCCAACGGGAGCGCCCATTTTCGGACACGGCTGCCGTTCTGTGTTGTATTCCTTTAACCATATACTGTTTCCGTGATGCAGTTCCTTCATCATTTAAGTTTCATCTTGCGTTAATAAAATACATCTTTTTTCTACACAGAATGTCATCCATCATGTGATGCTTGCAGTGGGGCGGGGCCTCTCTCCTGTACTTCCTGCACCGCCGGCAGTGTTCTGTTGCCCTCGGGCCTCTGCGCTCCCAAATGTCCCCCCGGTTACTATGACAACGGTCATAGGACATGCCAGGGTAAGTGGGGTAACCGCCACCACATCCATCTCACCTTAAAGATAAGATGTTCAATCAGGGATGTTTAATCTAGTAACACCTCTGAGATTACATCTGAGATTAGACGGCGTGGTAGGGATCCTTAATGATTTACAGTGGGTGGACAAAATACTGAAAACACTGTACAGTACAACAGTGGAGGAATGCAGCTAACTTTATACTTCAAAACTACTACATCGAGCATGGAAATATAGCTCTTTTCACTCTATTACTTTTGAAAAACACGTATCTCAACCATGTATCTCAACATCTGTAATATGCACATAAATGCATCAATAATAGTCATAATTTTCTTTTTTTTAAATCAGATATAAAATTAAAACACTGACAAGTAACATCTTACTGCACAATCAGTACTTTTACTTTTGTTATTTTAAATACATTTTGCTGATAACACTTATATTAAGTAAAGTTTTGAATATAGCACTTTTACTTGTAGCGTAACTTTATAACAACATGTTATTTGTACCTTTATTTATCATTTATTTAAAGTAAATGATCTGAGTGCTTCTTCCACCACTGTAGCACGATGGCTCTGTGCAAACATGTTCATCTCAACCGACGTCCTTTTGCATTTTAATGTTTGCAGTAATCGTGACTGACGTACCTGCAGATGAAGCAGAAACTCTGCATTGTTTGTACTTATATAAGCTTTCCCCATGTGGCCTTGAAAACATACAATAAGAGGACTGTCAGGCATTTTTTAAAGCTGACACACACAGCTGCCTGCTATCCAGAATAATTTGACTTTTTCAGAAGGTTTAGTAGCAGACAGTTTAGTTGCATACCTCTGCCAAGGCTGCTTAAAAAAACATGTAATATAACAATGGGATTCATATGCCACGATTCTTTTCATCCAAATACTGGTTGAGGAGAAAATTGTGTCATATTGTCATATTCATCAGTGCCCAAACTTGACTTATAAAGAAATTGTTTGAAAGGTTCCTGGACCTGCACACAAAATTAGCCATTTTTGCTTTTACCTGTCACCAGAATTTCTACTAAATTTTCTGAAAATATGTTGATTTTTTTTTTTTGAGAATTTGTAGGTAGACAAACAAAATCAAATCATCATCTGCATGTAATTGCAGTCTGCAGAGAAAACTCAGTGTCAGAAATCAAATCAAATCATATTTTGAGCATTTGTGGGTCCAACAAAGTCACATTCTACCTAACCCATCACTGAACTGAACTCTAATTATTTATTCATTCAAATTTGCACTTACAAATATGCATTAAGTAAAAATATTATATATATTATTTTTGGATTATTGTTAATACATTTATATTATTCTACACAGAACATAATAAATAATAATAATGATGATGATAATAATAATAATAAATAATCAATGCATAAAAAATCAATATATAAATGGATAAAAATCTTAAAATTAATACATACATAAATAAAAAAAAACAAAAGCAAACACACATCAATAATCCATATTTATATCACATCAAAGGGGTCTGTTAAATAAGTTTTTGTAATAATCTAAAAATCTGTTGCCTTTTTTGTTATTTGTTAGAGCAAGAGAGGGAAGCATGTGATATCAAATAAAATCAATCAAGAAAACATGGAAAGAGGGATGTGAACCTGAACGTCTTTGTTTATGGATAAAAAAATTCAGATAATAAAAAACATTAACAACATAGTTCAAATATATTTCACTTGTAACATCATAATAACATTATATCTGAGTGATATCACAGTTATTGAAAACATGAGAACTTAAATTGGACCAAAAACTCATTATTATTATTATTAGTTTACACTGAAAAAATAAATGGATTAACGTTTCATCAGCCTGTCCACAGAAAAAACAAGAGTTTTCAACATCTGCATATCTGGAGTTTATAGAATTTACTGGATAGATTTTATGCAAAATTTTGAAATTAATTTCTTTGACTTTGTTAGGAATACAAAATTTATGAGGTAAAAGCCTAGTTATTTACCAGTTAATCCTTTCCAAATGTGAGCTCCAGAAATATTTCCCTCTTGGGGTGATTTTATTTTTTATTTAGAAATATTTGACAAATATATATATATTTGTACTTGTCAAATATAAATATGCTAACACCATTCAAAATCAGTGGAGATGGAACCAGTTAGATGTTTCTTTTATCAGTGATTTCTGATAAGATGGATTAAACCAGCAGGGATGGGTTTGACAACAGAGTCAGACTCCTTAAAAGGAATTGAAAAGTTTAGTCCAGTATCTGGCGGCAGCAGGTGTAATTACACCGTGTCACTGATCTTTTCCTCTCTGACCTCGTATCTAACCCGACCTCCACGTCTCCGCAGCGTGCGACAGCCAGTGCCTGACGTGCGACATGGCCGGGGTTTGTACGTCCTGCCGCGACCCGACCAAGGTGCTCCTGTTCGGGGAGTGCCAATACGACAGCTGCGCCCATCAGTACTACCTCAACACCACGACCCGGGTCTGCAGAGGTACACCGCTCAGCACACACACAGGGGCACGGGGAGGACGAGGGGGAGACGCGGGATTAATAATGAGCATATGTAGTGCACCTTTTATGATATTCATAAATTACTCTCCACCCGTATTGCATGTAGTGCAGTGTGCTACATCGAGTTTATGGGGTCCATTGATCAAGTAATAAACTGTGGGACCAGATATGCAAATCTTAAACATCTTGTGTGCATTTTTTTTACTTAGTATTAAATCTTCTAGGGTGCAGAGAAGTTGATGGATGAGTCTCAGAGGATGAACATCCACACTGACTAACTTGTCCTTTTTTTTTCATTCTGCACGCAATAACTCTGTTCGTATATTTAATTACGCACAAACCAGCCCAGACCGCATCCTGTCGGGCTGAATCTCACTCCGTTTTTATTGCCAAATCACAAATAAGATGTGTGAAAATATGTTTTCCCCTTTGTGCTCATCTCAAAGAGTAATGGCTGGATGGGATTTAGGTTCCGAATATTAAAATTTGAACAGCTCAACTGTGCTGTTACGCTGGCTTAACACAGATATCCACTTTGATCCACAGAAAAGCCATTTCATGTGAAGCTTACTACTTCCAACAAACCTCACCTCGCACACTTTCCTCTATCAGCGATTTGGTTCAATATAATGAGATTTTTACAGGTATCAGGGGCCCAAAGGAACCGGCCCCTGAGGTGGAACCACCTCCTCCCATGTCTAACACGGGATTAGAAACTAAGCGAACCGCTAGTGGCAAAATACACAGTTTGATTTTCTGCGAAGCAGCTAGCAGTGCCTCCCGCCTCGACAGGTGGTTTCAGCCATGACGCAATGTTTATCCCCCCAGCTAGCCGCAGACGCTACCTGGATAATCCACTGAACCTTGGATGAACCTGGAGCGTTAGAAAGCAGCACCGCTCGCTGCGCTCTGAAAACTGACAGAGCTTTGAGGAACCTCTGGGAGACTTTCAGCCACGAGGGAAAGTTACCGGAGAGAATCTTTTACTGTATAAACCTGTCACAGCCTTTACCAACAACCTACATTCATCCGAATTTATCAATGATCTTCTTCTCAGGAGGAACCCCCAATTTTACCTCTGGGCTCCCTTTGGATCCTCGGGAAAACCCTGTTAGTGTCGTGTTAGCTTTTTACCGTCAAGCACTGCCACTACCTCTGATGTAGGCTTTAAAATCACTTACGAAAAATATGTCATAACTTTGAAAAGATTTAAAGTGAGGTTGTTTACCAGCAGGAGAGAGATCAGAAATAATCTCCTCTTCAGGATTTCACAAATAAAACATTTGAGAATATTTTGGGGTGAATATGATAATATTGAACACATCACAGTAAAATCTAAGGCCAGGTTTAGATGAGAACAGCCCTGCTAAAAACGGAAAAGTCTTTCTTTTGGGTTTAAAAAAAAATCTGCATTCATATGATAACACTGTGAAAACAATGATCATGTACACAGATCCAAAAAAAAACAAACAAAAATTCTGGAGTATGCATGCCAGGCCTGCAGTTAGCAGTGAAACTGTGATGACACACCATAGCAGAGCACAAGCATGCGTGACGTGTGGCCGTGACGTCACCAGTCTGACAGGATCCGCGCGTTCACAGTTTACACGGCGGCAGAAGGAGCGCTGTTTTCAAAACCGTTGCCGTGTAAAGAGAAGACCAAATTACAACAAAAGATTGACGTTTTGTGTAAGAACCGTTGACGTGTAAACGACCCTTTAGTGTCAGTCGTAGTTTTCTTTTTCCCCAATATGACTCAGAGACTGCAGAGTTCACCAACAGTCCAAGTTAGTTTATCGAATAAAACAAAAACTGAACAAAAAATTATAAAGAAAAAAGACGCTTATTGTCAGCAGCCACAGTGGCGTGACTCTACAGATACCACTGAGTCAGTTTCTCCACCTCTTTGCAAAATATCTCAATAACTTATGGATTGATTGCATTTTTGCACAGAAATTCATGGTTACCAGGCAACGTATCCTAATGAAGTGGTTCCCAATTTGTGGGTCGAGATCCAAAACAAACTATTGAAGTAAGAGTTTTTTAAGAAAACAATAATAATACAGTGGACGTATTCAGCACTTTTCTAGATACTCAAAGACACTTTACGAAGAAAACAACAAAACAAAGAAAACAAAACAAAGATGAAATGATCCATAAGAAGGAGAACGCTGCAGAGAGTGAGTTTTTTTCCAGCGCAGCAGCTTTTTGAGTTCTCTGTTCTTGGCATAATTTGGCTGGTGAACATGCTGTGCCTTTGCAGCATTTTTGTCTCCAGTCTTGAAGCAATCATTTGCATTTTTTTGTTTGCAGTGCTATTTATCTACTAGGTTTAAAACAGTTGCACTTTATTCTAGAAATATATTTTACTTCATTGTGTTCTAACCCCACATGTTGATTACATTTTGTAATAAAATTGAATATGTGGTCATTTATCTTACATGTGGACCTTAAACTAATGACGAAGGAGAAGCAGGTGGACAGTTTTTGGACTTGAGTGAAATTACTTTAAAACTATCAAACAGATTGCCATGACACTCGCTGTAAACATTCATGTTCTCCACAGATCGAATGATAATATTTGGAGATGATTTTTTGATATCATAAAATATTGACATGTAACTCGTGTTTTATGAGCTACCAGAGTCATTCACTGAGGGCGGTTTATTAATGTACTTCACCAAAGGTTAAAAACAAACCTTTATCCATCTTAGATCTGCATTTATTTACATCGAGCATCGATGAAAACGTTGAGCCTGGCAGCTGACTCTTTGACTCGTCAGTGTTATGATAAAACCTTTTTCATTAAAACTGAACACTCTGTATAATAGAAAGGCCCTCTGGTTTTCAGTGTAATGAAAAAATGCTGCAGTGCGTCATCTCTTCTTTGTAAAAATCTGTGTTCTCCTTTACTTTTAAAACAAACCTCAAAGCTCATCACAAACACAGGGAGTTTTATTTGTCCTAATTGTGTTTAATTCTTTTGTCAATATTAATGGCACACAGCACAAACACAACAGATGTGCAGGTGATAAGAGAGAACGGGGAATTTAAAAAAAACACAAACGGGTTTAGAATAAATCCCTTGCTGAAAAGAGTTTATTAATCTCCTTTTCTCTCTCTCTCTCTTCTGTTCTGCTCTCACCTTTTGCTCTCACTTTTAATCCCAACGTCCCTGCACACAAACACACAAACCCCCTCTCCTCTGCCGCCCTCACTTCCTGCTCACAGAGTGCGACTGGAGCTGTAACGCCTGCAAAGGTCCCCTGCGGACAGACTGCCTGCTGTGCATGGACGGATACGTGCTGCAGGACGGAGTGTGCACTGAGGGCTGCTCCCCTGGCTCCTATCAGGACGGAGACAAATGTCTCGGTCAGTCCACCGAAAAGCAGATAAGCTGACTCGCATCACACCAAAGAATGATGAATGTGTGCAGCTGCAGTAGATCTGATTAAACTTTATTCTCATTGAGTTCAGGTACTGAGACAACAGAATGCAGTTTTGCATCAAACCAAAAGTGCAAATAAAGCATAGCTGCATGTATTTATCCTTCTTTTGCTCTGTTTTTCCATCATCTTTGTTCATCAGTGAGTAGTTAAAATTGTTCAGAGATTTTTTCTTTATCATCTATTTCTTATTAAAACAGTTAATCAACAGCAGGGGACCCGAAAGGTTCTTTGAGACCCTTTTGCAAGTCTGAACTCTGATTAATTTTCATGATCTTTTCAGGTCAAATTCTCCTTGTGAGGAACATTAAAGTTCTTTATAGCTCTTATTTAATTTGATGATGATGATTATAATATGATGGTTCACATAATATATATATAACACATGCAAAATATTCTTCTAAATTACAAATCGTCATAATTAAAATATAAAAATAATTCATAAAAAGCTTAGAATGAAGTTTATGTGCATTTCAGTTTGAAAATATTTTAAATAAAACATGTATATGTCCAAGCCCAGGGATCCCACGGTCATGGAAAACCTGGTAAAGTTATGGAGTTTCACAATCACTTTTTTCCAGGCCTGGAAAAGTCACAAACTTAGTTAAAATCATTGAAATTTTTGGAAAAGCCACAGATTTTTGCTGTGTTTAATGAAATTGTTACAATAATACTCCATGAGTAACCCCCATCATAACAGAACATTTATTTTCTGGAGCTGACGACGTAACGCAGCTGCAAGTGTTAATATGTGAAGTTTTATTTACCATCACGTATGTTTCAGAATTTTCCCCCTGGGTTTTGTCTCCCTTCCTGTGTGCCAGCTATCTGAAATTATGTCTCTCTAGAGTTTGAATCTGATATGTTTTATAAAACGCGAGGTAAGAATTTTTATTGGAGGTCCTTGAAAGTTCAGAGTAAAGTTTGCAAATTTCGTCTATTAAAATGTGTGGGAGCTCTGTAGGTTGTTCCCTTTGAAGCCTCTTCTTGTCACTTCGGTTTGATCTTTGTGTTTCATGCTGTCAGTGTGTTTCTGCCTCTCAGGCTGTGATGATCACTGTATGGACTGTCGGGGTCCTGGACAGTGCCAGCAGTGCCAGCCTCCCTACGCCACCCTGCAGGGTCAGTGTGTGCTAGAATGTGGCCGAAACTACTTCCTGGACGCCTCCTCCCAAATCTGCAAACGTAAGACTTTTTTAAATGCAGTCCTTTTTTAAAAAAATCTCTCACATTTTAACCCATTTAAGGAAACATTATTTCAAAAGAGTGTATCTGTGCAAGGTCAGAATATCACTTTAGATTAAAACTGAGAAGAGGGAAAAAAAGATAGGAAGCCTCAAAGCATTTTTCGAGGAAATGAAGGTTGTAGCAACATAGTGTCCAAAATATTAAGAATTTCTTTTGACAGGAAACGTGAGAATGGAAGTATGAAGCTCACAAGTAAAGTACAAATATCAGGTTTTGTGTTTCAAACTGAGATGATGAAGGCGTTTTAAGCTTAGCCAAACCCACACAAAAACAATGTAAAAGGTGTATGAGCATTCAAAAGATTCCTTTTAATACTAAATCACTCATCTACATCTTTAGCCTGCTCGTCCGACTGTGTGCTGTGTGACGGGGTCGGACGCTGCAGAGCTTGTCGTGACCAAACCTACCTCATGGAAGGATACTGCACGCCTGACTGTGGACACGGTTTCTACGCCGACCAGAAGACCAGGACCTGCCACGGTAATGACACGATGTCTGCTTTATGTTTGAAGCGAAAAAACTGATATCATCCAATAACACGACTCATTTCTCACACTGTTAGTCGTCCTCGAGGCTCCACCTGGTTAAAAACATTACTCACTGAAAGCATAACTCAGATCAAATATTCAGAATTATAATATTGATTTATATGACTCGTCATTAAATGTCTCTATGGATCTCTGCACTAATTATTTAGCTTCAAGCTCTTTACTCTGACAGTGTGCGTTTCCGGTGTTGCAGGTCTGTACCAGTAATAGGTCGCATGCAGTGGGCAGGTTTTTAGTAAAAGATAAAATAAAACAAAAAACAAAAACTGGGTCTAGAGAAGAGTTCGTATGTCTCCATGTCGATGATTACCACGAGGCTTTATGTCTTTGGGTTGTTCATCTGTCGGTCCCGATCCAGTTAAACGTGATATCTCAAGAACACCTGGAAGGAATTTTGGCAAAAAATGTTCATTCAGACTCAATGATGAACCCATTTGATTTTTGTGGTCATAGGTCAAAGATCAAGGTCTTTGTAACCTTGTCTGTGTCATTCTCGTGATATCTCAAGAACACCTGGAGGGAATTTCTTCAAATCTGGCACAAACGGCCACTTGGACTCAAAGATGATCCAATTCGATTTTAGTGGTCAAAGGTGAAAGTGACCGTAACCTTGTGTCGGTCTCTCCATGAAGAGGATATCCCAAGAAGGAAGAGAGCGAATTTCTACAAATTCAGCACAAATATCCTCTTGGACTCAAAAATGATTTGATTAGAATTTGGTGGTCACAGGTCAAGGTCATGGTGACCTCAGTGTTTTTCTTACACAAATTCTGACAAAATTTCACACAAATCAGTTTCACACAATCTAATAGAATCAAATGATAAAGTGATAGCATCGAATGTCAAAGATCAACTCACAAGGCTCAAGGTAGATTTATCCGGTTTAAAATTTAAATCCTGCTACATCTTCTGGAGTCGAAGGAGGAGTTGGACACTACGGCATCATAATGTTCTGGAAAAACAATTTTCTGGACATCAGTCGAGGTCATATCTCAGGGACAGAAGGGAGACATTTGGTCAGATACTGAATTATTGACACTTACGTTGAAACTGCACTGATTGTAGTGATCTTCTGCTGCCGGAGTGAAAATGTGTTTGAAGCATCTTTGTTTTCACAGATGTAATTTTAACTAAAAGCCATGAGGCGGTAATTGTAGTTCCAAAGCAAAATGCTGCATGGTTTATACTGTGCAAAGTTGCATGAAACACCCAATTAATGTTAATATCCGACTCATAGTCTGTCTCATTCAACAGAAGTCCAAATACCACCGCGCTGAGGCCGTTTTTTATTGCAAATGAAATCAAGAAAGCCACATAAATAATGGAAGTTAACCTTAAGACGTCACATAAAAACAAACCCACATGGCTGGTTGCTAGGCAACAGGCTGGTTACACAGTGGCAGAGGCATACCGTGATAAAGCTAACAGAGAAATCCCCTCAGCCTGACGCTGTGCGAGGTGAAGTTGTTAAATGTTAATGACGCTCCAAAGCTACAGCTCATAATATGTGTTCGCTGTTCCCACCATCTAATTAATTTAACTGCAACAAATACACGATTGTTGCTAATTCACAATTTATTTAGAACATGTCGTCTGCATTAATCTACTGTTCCCGAAATTGAAACTGCAACAGTCTTCTGTGTTGGTTCCTGGCTGAAATCCACAAGTAGAGTACAAATATCCAGTTTTGTGTTTCAAACTGAGATGAAGGCGTTTTAAATGGAGACGAATTTATCCTGATGGGCAGGAGCCTCTTCTGCTACACAGAGGTGAGGGAGTTACTGCTCTCTCAGGTCTGACAGGCTAATTAACAAGCTGTCAATCACACATATAAATAGCAACTCCAGGGGGGTGAGCTGTATTTCTTATGTGGTATCTTTCCCAATGTGTGACAGAAAAATATGTGCAGCTTTTTTAGAATGGGCAGCTACAGCAGATCAGATTAGATCTGATTTAATTTCATTGCACACAGGCACTGAGACAATTCAACTAAAGCACAAGAAATTTTTGCACCAGAAAAGGATAAGCACTCAATGAGGATCCTAGGGTCACTGACCAGCAATTATGACTTAAATATGAATGCCAGAGAGCAGTAATAGAAAAAGAAAGAAAAAAAATGCAGTTGAGTATCTAACCAGAAGTGCCGCATGTGTTTGACTTTGGAAATTCTTGTGAAAACTTAAAGCCACAGTAAGGACATACTAAGGAGTTATTCATAACATGTCAAACTTCATCTGAGTTTTCCAGTGAATGGTTACCAATAAAATCCTAATTAGCCTTTTAAAGCTGCAAAAAGTGTGTTTTTGTGGGCCACATTCAGAATATCTCCACACAACAAGCTGACAAACAGATCTTATGCCTTGCAAAAAGCAGCGCACAGCAACTGTCATTATTAGTTTCGGACTGACGCAGTTTTCGTCCTTTCTTCTGGCGTTTTCGATGTATTATGCTATTCTAAGGAAGCAGAAAGTGATTGTGCTATTGACCAACAGTCTGAGTCCCCATTAACAGAGACACTGTGTTCATTTACACAGGGAGCAGCTTAACGTCACTGGTTAATTCAGACCCTTAAAGTTCTTTGCAGATGATGTGGTTCTGTTGGTCCTATCACATCGTGACCTCCTGCGTGCACCGGGGCGGTTTGAGCTGAAGTGTGAAATGTCAAGGTGATAATCAGTAGCCGCTTTTACACATCAACGGCACTTCAGTGCCTAAATGAAGTCCCCTCTTTATACTAACCCTGCACTTTTACACAGAAGCAAAGACGGCGGCATCATTACACTCTAGTGTGTGAGTATACATGACATAAACGTCGTGGCATCCGTGATGTTTGACTCATGAGCGGCCGCCCCTGGAAAAACGTGTGCGTACGAGGCATCAGCAGTCAGCAAAAATGAGTTTGAAAATTACTTTTCCTTACTTTGTGCCAAGATTATGGACCATTTTACCATCAAAAGTGGACCTGAAAATACCTTAAATGCCTCTTGCGCCACCATGTGCCACAGATCATTTAGATCGAGCCCAGAAACGGAAAACATTTTTAGCAAATGCATGATTACAAACAGTTGCCCACTCAGGCGTTCAGCAGATACAGCATTATGCATTTATTAAGAGAGATTCAGCTGTTGAAGGCCACTAAAGAGACAATCCTGCAACAATATTTCAGTCCTGTGGCCTCACTTTAACCCTTTAAAACCTGGGTTAATTGGCCTGGATTCTTTCAAATACATGGACAGAAGGCAATGAGCAACTCAAGAAGAAATTACCCAGAAATAAGAAAGAAATTAGTAAAAGGTACAAGAAAATTACCTTTAAAACTCTAAAAAATCAGAAAACAAAACAAAAAACAAACAGAAAAGTCAGAAAAAACAAAAAATACAAAAAACCCTACAACAAATAGCAAGGAAATTACCTGAAAAATATGCAGTAAAATACTTATATATTATTTGTATTTAATTGTGATAATTCCAAATCCAGTCTTGACATTTTACCCTAGTTTATAAAATCATAATAATTTTCTAAATCTAAAAATTCTTTCAGTTTGCGGGACATTTCCTGCTAAGTTGCTCATTGCCTTTTTCCTCTTTTTTTTTGAAAGAAATCAAACCAATTTTCTCAGGGTTCACAAGTTTAAAAACGTGCGAAAGGCGTTTGAATGCAGCTTAAGAAAAGTGATGTCGATCCAGGTTTTAAAGGGTTTTTAGCGAGCGGCTGAAGTCAGGTTCTGCCGTCCTCTCAGCCGTCAGAATTTGGAAGAATAGACTGTCACATTAACTGGCTGACACTAGAAGTTTGCCGTTATTAAAATACTAATTGGTTCTCCAGAGTTACACTGAAAAGGGCATTGTCTGCAGAGTCAGGTCATTAGAGAAGTACTTTTATTTTTTGGCTTTTATGTTGAAACAGTGCCCGTCAACCTGCAGGCGGAGACGCCCGGGGCCTTCACGATCACACTGTGGCTGTGAGATGATTTATGAAATTTGACAAAGCCTAATTATAATAGAGAAATATATTATCATGCAGCCTTTGTGATAAATGCTTTCTTCTTGTGAAATAATGAACATTTTTTTGCCTCTAGGCTTTAACTAATCCACGAGTTAATCAAGCGATATAGCCTGGAACGAAATTACTTTTTTTGTTGTTTTCTTTTTTCTTTTCTTTTTTGCCAACCAAGAAAAAAAAAGTTGAGAAAGTAGTAATTTATAGGCGTATTCTCCTTTAATTACGTGGCCGAAAGTTTGAGATTTTAGAGTGCCTATTGGCATCATTAGAGGAGACATAATGAGATTACAATGTGGCCTCTCGAAAGAGCTGATCTTTAAAAAGTTCCCCGACAAAGTCAGTTCCAATTAAAGCCAACTTCTAAAATGCCACGCCAGGACCGAGATGCCTCGCTCGTATTTCACCAGCCGTTTTACACACTCACGCATGCACGCATGCATGCACACACACACACACACACACACACACACACACACACACACACACAGAGTTATTATTTCATACCCTGCCCTCATCTCTACACCCACTCACAGTCTGATCCAGCCGCGAGTTTAATTAGATACATTTACGGCTTAAAATGCATTACATTGTATAACAGTAATTAGACACTATTTTTTCACTGTGTTATTAAAGGTTTTTTTCTTTTTTAGCTTTTAATAATTGTTTTTACAAATTAGTTACGAGACCTGTCAGTTATTTTCTGTAATACTTTTGTTTAATAATTTTACATTTTTTTTATTTTATTTTACAGTTTTTCTTAATACATTCAGATTTTTTTTTAAATCACATCTACTGAATATCAGACATAAGGCAAAAGCATTAGTTTATGAGTGTGCTTTTGAACTGGAACTTTTAAAGTGTGACTTTTGGGTATAAGCTGCTTTTAACCTGAAACCTCAGAATTTTTTGTTCAATTTCCTGCTTTTCTTTGGTATATTTCCACTTTGATTTTATGCTGTAATGGTCATATTATTGACCCTTCATAACAGCTGTTAGCTTTAATCTTGTTTATGATTTTGCGTATCACACTGATCTCCCCACAGAATTTATTAGTGTTAAATCCTGCGAGTGATTCACCCCACAGATGAAAAATGTGAACGTTTTTCACAAATTTTCAACTTCGGTTTGGCTTTGATGCTGGCTGCAAAGACCATTAATTAACTTTTGTTTCTCTTTGTGTGCCCTCAGTGAACAGCCACCCTCCTGCCCTCCACGTCAACGGTTCCCTGCTGGTTCCCCTCGGCGGCATTACCCCGCTGCCCCTCACGCTGCTGCAGGTGAAGGACCCCGACAGCCCGTCTGAGCGGTTCATCTTCCAGCTCGCTCAGGGCCCGAGTAACGGACAGCTGGTCCTGTTCAGAGGGGAGAACAGAGAGGAGAGGGGAGGCCGAGGGAAGGCGGGCCGAGAACTGACCCGAAACGACGCCTTCACCTGGGCGGAGCTGAGAGCCGGCCGGGTCCGCTTCAGACACCAGAAAGACAAAGCCAGGTCAGTAGATTCAGTTCAGTTTAATTCAGTTCTGTTCACTGAATTTAGAAAACCCTAAATCACGTTTTTACAAAAACAGACACCCTCTGTTCTTGGACCCTCACAGCAGAAAAGGAAAAACACCTGAAAGAACACTTTAATGGGGAATAAATGAAATCTGGTGTGATCTCATTTGATTCTAAGAAGCCTTTCACAAGCTATTTGACCTTTTCAGAAATTGGTTTGATTTCTTTTAAAAACATGAGCAAAAAAGGAAATTTCTGACTTTGCAAGAAATGTCCCATAAATTGCTAGAAATTTTACCTAAAAATTTGGGGTTTTTTTAAAGGAAATATGTTCAGACAGAAAACCATCTTTATAATCATAATTATTTAATATTTACAATTATGTAACAGAACAAATGTGTGACAAAATCTATTAAATAAATACACTTTTTATCGACCATTTTCTCTTAGGTAAGTTTTTGTAAAGTTTTTACTAATATCTTGCTATTTTTTGGGCCATATCTTGTGAAATTGCTCTCTGCCTTCTCCCTATATTTTTGAAAAAATCGTGCTCAGGTTTCAAAGGGTTAAGGAGACGCAGAAGGGAAAGAATCTACGTAGAAGCATCATAAATGGTTAAAAAAAATAGCTGGTGGTCACGGTGATGTTTGTTGTTAGATAACTGGACCACCTCATGACACCAACAGATTTTTCCATGAGTTACAGTAAAAAATGTAAAAGCTAAAAAAATCTAAAGCCTCACTGGTAAATGTCAGTTCTCCATATCTGTCTCAGACTTGCCATTTTGCACTGACATTCAGCAGTGACACAGGAAAAAAAATTCCATAATGCAACAGACAGAAAGAAGTTTTACACCCACGGGTGCAGAAAAGTAATACAGCCACAAACTAAAGTAAAAAGCCATAAAGTCACAAACTTTATTTTGCTTGTTGTATTTTCTTTTATTTCTGATATTATTTTAAAGTTTAATTCAGTTAGATGTGACTGTTGTATAATGCAACAATAATTACTGATAGTCTGAAAACTGAATAAACAAGATCCTCGCAATGATCCAAAAAAAATTTTTACAATTAACACTCTTGTTTCTAAGACCACTATGAAATTTCACACCATGTTGGTCATCATAGCCTCACATCTACCTGAATTTAATTAAAAATACAGAGCTCCAGGCCAGACTTAGAAAAAACATGATGCACAATTATTCAAGGATTTGGATGATCACTGGCAGGAATGAACGTCCTAAGGGAGACGTTTGTGAAGAGAGAAGTTATAATTGATCTTTGATTTTTCATGGAACTGTAGCCATCCTCCCGAGCACGCATGTTCATTTACAGAATAATTAATCACAGCAGCATCTTTGATGTGCAATAAACACAGAGGTTTCTGTCGTTATTTTGCCATAATCTGATGCTGGCTGCACAAAATGTAAGCAGCCTATCTGCAGTACATATTTGTGGCTTGACAGTGCGCCAAATCACTTCAGTTAGAGACTGCAGATCTTACAGAAACCTGCTGCCTGCAGGTGTCTGTCAGGAGGCACCTGTGTAAAGGTGAAGGTTGTCTGTGGTCAAGTCAGTTTTGCTTATACAGCCCAATATCACAAATTACACATTTGCCTCAAAGGGCTTTATGATCTGCAGAGCATATAACACCCTCCGTCCTCAGACTCTCACTTCAAAAAACAAAAACTGGAAGAAACCTCAGAAAGAGCAGCTGACGTGGTGAAATATAAATAAATAAATATCCTGTGTATCATTCTTGGCACCAAAATTGAAGAGCGCCGCTGGATTGGCACCACCACATGCTCTGCAGCACCTCTTCTCCCACTGTGGTGTACAGAGAGTCACCAAGATACCAAACCGCTGCGGGCGAGAGAATAACCTCGGTGTGCCCCAGGTACCAGCGTGCCGCTGAAGCACCGCACTCTGCGCCAGCACAAAACTACAGCACATCCTGGTTTTTACTTTCTAAAGTTGATAAATTGTCAGTTTTAACACGTCTGTTTTAATATAAAACTTTTTTTAAAGTAAAGCAGCTTGTCTTCCTCTTCGCCACCCATGAAGCATCCTGACATTTCATCTTTTGCTGCTCTTGTTTTTGGCCCAGCCGCCTGCGGTCTTTGATTTATGCAGCTTTCCTGTGTGGAAAGTTCATTCCCATTAACCTGCACACGGACTGGAGATGCATTACATATACACTTCTCCGTTAATGTGGCCAAATTTGCATATGCATTTGTTCAGCTTTTTTTTCCCACCTATATTTGACGGTGAGATTTCCCGAGTGTGATCTTCTGTGCAGAGATCAAAGAGGCTGCTAATATGGTGAGAGCAAATTTTTCCGCCTCTTTAGGTCTCAGCCTGGAGCCAGATCTCCTCTCTACAGCTGCTCTGCTGCGGCCTTTTCCTGCAACAAGTCTGCTGCATTTTGGGTCCGAGCCCAATGTCCATTCGGCCAATCAGATTCGACATGTTTTACACATTATGTAATCCTGACTCAGCTGCTCTGGCCCCAAACTGGAGGCGTGCCAGTGAATTAGCAAAATATGGTCCACTGCCCAGTTTTGAGCCATTAGATTAATGGAGACAATAAAACATGAAGCCCTAAATAGGATTTAATCTGCATATTATGGTCATATTTGTCAAATTATGTGGAGTGGCAGATAATGGCTGCAGACGGAGCCACACAGAGCTCCCAGGTTTGACTCCCCTTAAGAGTCGACACAGAAAAACATGTTGCGACCAAATATCCCATTCACACACTACAAGTCCCCGCAGATAAAAAACACAGCGAGAAATAAAACCGTGAAATGCAGCAGAACATGTCAAGTGTCAAGACACAACACAAGCTAAGTTTTATCTCTCAAGTGGTGTAATTTACTATTGAGAAGTATTTATACACAAACACACGGATCAAAAGCCTCTTTTGTCTCAAGGCTGCATAAAAAAAACATCTTTCATCTGTAATGAATCCACCAAATATACCAGTCACATTTATAACCTGCGCATAAAAGAGATTTAGAGGCACCATGTCAGAAATATATCCCTTATGTTACTTTAATAAGCTGCCTGATACATCTTTAATGGGCCACCGTTTTTCTAACCATAACAAATGCTGTGACAAATCTCACTTCTGACGCCAGAAATTGTAATTCAAAAAGAGTTTTATCATTGCTGAAAGACACTGGGAGAGTGTCTTATGTGAGGGATGAATTTTAAATGAGGAGCAGTCGCAGTAAGCTGGCCAAGTTTTTCCACAGAGACGCTGCCTTGCTCAAGTGTTGCACAGTAAATATACAGATGGGTGACGAAGGAAGAGAAACATGAAGTGTTTCTGAACAGCTGGGGCCACAACAAGCCGCCAGAGCAGCTTCAGTGCTTCTTGTTATACGTCCTCCAAGTCCCTGAATGAATGAACACCATTCTTCCAAAACATTGTAGCTCAGTAAGCTGCGGCATCAGCAGCCATTATTATTTTATCTGTAACAGCATGCATGCAAATTTAAGGTAAGATAAGATAAAATAATCCTTTATTAGTCCCACAGAAGGGAAACATATGCAACATTTTTTTTTTTACCGTTTTTTAAAATTTACACAACATGCAGGTACAAATAAACAATAACAGGGCAATGAAAGACAGGTTAAATAAACAACAACAACAACAACAACAACAGGACATAATAACTGAAATACATAACTGACATTTTCTTAACAAATAAAATTGATAAATGAATGTATGCATCATGTGATACAGTCCTACTATTATGACAAAGATAGTAACAGATACAGAGAAGTAACGACAAAAAGAACACCTGCACCTACAAGAAACTAAAAACATTTCAACATTCTCACACGATCGAAACATCGCCAGTCTACGTGGTGACAGAAGAGTTCGCTTTTTCAAAAAATTACAGTCTGGAACCTGGTTTCAAATGTTTGCATTGTCTGGCCCCCAAAAACACCGTTATCATGTGCATGAAAGGCCAAAGGCATCTGAAAGCAGCACTAGAAAAGTGATGTTGCTCCGGGTCTCAAAGGGTTAACGTAGAGGAAAAACCATCATCAGTTAAAAATGTAGTGAAAAAAGTGAAAATGTATCGTAGCTCGGAGATTGATGTGATTTATTTTTCTTCACACGACATCATCAGTGTAATGTATGTGTTTAAAATGTTTATATTAAATGAAAAAGCAGCAGGATTTACAGGAAATATACCGCCGATTCTGCAAAGCTCAAGTTTTTTCTTCATTTATTATAATGAATGATATGGTGATGTTTAGATTTTTGCAGATGATACACCTCTATGAAACACAGCCAAAATTCCCTCCCAATCGTCACTAAACCAACAACCTGCTCAGTCATTTGGCCTTCAGCCGCAGTTGGCCGTGTCCCAGCCCCAGCCCCAGAGGCTTGTGGGTAATAAGGCTTGTCTTTGATGATGCTGAGGCAGCGCGGCGAGCGGAGACACTGTTGATGATAACTGTGTCTGTGTGTGAGCAGGTGGGCCGGTGTGTGTGTGTGTGTGTGTGTGTGTGTGTGTGTGTGAGAGGTTACCGTCTGCCGCTCACCTCCATTGCACCGAGGTGATTAGGTCTAATGACTACACACTCGCTGAGCCTCCCAGGACTCATTTTCCCAGAAACCTCCTGGGCTGACTGAAGGTGTTTCTAGGTCGTGTTCACTCAAAGTGAGTCCAGGAAAAAGAGAAAACTAACTTTAACTCTTGTAAAGTTGTTTTCAAGATTATGTGATGTTTAAGTGATTAAACAATGTTTTTCTTTCTTTCTTTCTTTCTTTCTTTCTGTCTTTCTGTCTTTAGGACTGGAGAGTTCACCTTGCGTGTCGCTGATCCCCAGCTGTTTTCTCAACCTGCAACAATTCAAGTTCAAGCCGTGTCAATGCAGGTACCGTATAACAACACGGACGCTTCCTCCAGCCCTACTTTATCTCAGTGACATACTTTTATTTTCCAAAAAGGCTTGAGAGAAAAAAACTGTCTTAAAAATACCATAAAAGTTTCACCCAGAGACTATAAATGATTGTCTTCTCCCAGGGGAAAATTAGCCACAAATAGAGATTTCTAGTAAAGATGGCTGTGCAGGTCAATTCAGTAACATTTCCGATAATAGAGAAGAATTGTCTGCCGAGGCACATCGGCTCCCAAATTTCGTTTGCTGTGAAACAATAGACTGTCTGGGTCTGGACCTTGAGGTAAAAAAAAAGTCGATACTTGTGTCCTCGTTGAGAAAGTTTGCCTCAGAGAGAAAAGATGCTGCAGACATGAACAGTTAAGACACAGAACATTTAGTTTTCAGTGTCTAGCAGCTTGAAGTTGTACATTTTTGGGCTTTAAGGGCATGAGGTGATGCGCTCGCATTGATTCCTGAAGTTTACTCGCTTTTGTCAAGTCTGTCTTTGATTGATGAATGACCACCGAGGACTGGTCCAGTTTCCACGAGGAAAAACAAAAAATCCTGCCTTTTAGCTTTTAATTTGTACTTTTTTGTTTGTCTAAAACACTATTAATATTTCCCTTTGGCTATTTTGAGTGTTAAACAAGCACCAACATCTTTTGTATTTTTGTGGTATATCAAAGCTCCAGTGTGTAGGATTTATTGAGATACATTGGAAGAAATCCAATTTAACATAATAAGTTTGTTTATAATGTATTTTAACCTGGAAACAAAAATTTTTGTGTTTTCGTTACCTTCGAATGAGCCGTTTATGTCTACATAGGGAGCACATCCTCGTGTACGGAGATTGTCATGTTGCACAGCCGTGTTTCTACGGTAGCCCAGAACAGACAAACCAAGCAGTGGCTCTAAATTGCATTTTCGCAGCAGCCACAATAATTAGCAACCGCTCGGTGTCGATGAAACACTGATTATCTAACATGACACTGCTTTATTCAGTGTTTCGACCGGTTTAAATCTTCTGGTCTGTTTGCTTTGGAGAGGGAATAGTCTTAATTTATCAGAGAAAAGAAGGTGAGCTCTCGTTAGCCCCTCTTCATCGAGGCAAGCGGCATCAGAGAAACATTTGTAACATCAAACAGCTTCATTCGGTGTTTTCATCCGGTGTGTTTAAAACTTCCCAAACGAGAAACACTGAAGGAATTCTAACCAGAAGAAGTTTCAGCTGGTTGATTTCGACAACCCTCAATTTCACACCCTTTTTCTTTAACTCAGATTTTTTCGGTCAAATTAAAGTTTAATGTTTAATCCTATAGTTGTATACTGTAGTTTACAACTAGATAACATGTTTGGGTGTTTGGGTGTGTTAAATAACTAAAGAGCTCCATCAGTGAACTTCTGCGTCTACTTATGAAGTTTTACGTATCCTTCCGCATCAGATGTTTACGCTCCGGGATGCTTTTACAGTGATGTCAACAAAATGCACACGGTGGGATGAAGCAGTACGGTCCTTACATTAACACAACAGCGCGAACTGTTACGATGGTTAGGATTAGGCAAAAAAGTCACAGACGGGAAGGTTTAGACCAAAGAAGGTTATTTCCTGACGCCGTAGCGTTGCATGTGGATGCACATAGTGCTGTCCAGCCATCCACTGGCGTATAATAATGGCACCACCTGGTCTGTCCGAGCAGATTCTCATCTTTCGAAATTGGCTTTTGGCGTCACATTCTTACGCCAAAAACACTGACAGAGCGGCGCTATATGACGAGTGAAAACTTGCTTCATAATCACGTAAATAATTGTGTCCCTAACAGAAACACAGTTAGCTGAGAACTTCATATATGACCACCACGCTACCCAAGAGACACCCAGTATATATACGTATGTTTATATTATTTAGGAACTTGACATTTTTTCTAAAAACAATCAAAAACTTGACAAATGTGAGATATAGTAGCTTTAGATGAACTGTGGGTGACAAGCTGCCGTAGGTTATCTGATAGATGGTGATTGCAGCAGTTTCTCATATTTCTGCATCATCCAGCTGATCTGCACTCCTCACTGTTTTGACACTCTGTCCCCACGGACCGAGAGCCCGCCTGTGATCTGCTGATGTCGGCCCGACAGCTGGCCGTGATTTGTTAGTCGCGCTGACCTCTGATTTTGGCCCAAATATGGAAAATAATGAGGATGAGAGGATAAGAAGCTCTCTCTGAGATTTGTTGATGTGTTAGTGTGTCAGCTGTGTCACTCTGCTCTCTGTGTGTGTGTGTGTGTGTGTGTGCGTGCGCACCATAGAGACTTTAAAAGGGGGCAAAGTGACGTACGGTTGATTAAAAAGAGCAGAATTGAAAAGGTGTGTGACAGATTGAAGTAATGACGTCATTACTTGAGTGTAAAATGTTCCATTTGTCGTTTATTAGGAAAAACTAAATCATCCATATCTGCCATTAACCACAGACTAAAAAGCAAAAATGTCTTGTTTTTTTGAAAGCGGCATAATTACATAGATTAGTTTAAATGCTGTAATTAATGTAAATTATAAACACTGAAACAAACAAATGGAAAAATGAATGTAGTCTCTGCAGGTGAGGAAGCGTCTCCTGACTCTAAAATTCTTGTCGGTGTTTCGTCAACATCGCAAACAGTTTGATTTTTCAAGGTCTCCGTGGTGACAAAATCGACTTTATTGCCATACGTGACTGCTTTCTTAAATTTGAGTAAATGAGTGTTGCAGACGCAGAGCTCCGATGCTGCTTGCAGACGGTGATTGAGTGGAGCTTCGGCGTTTTGGGTGTTTGGGGGCGACTGCTCAATTACACCATCACTTGATTAGCTCAACTTTCTCAGACAGTATTAGGAGAAGTAGCTGATAAGGAAAGAGCAGTAATTTATGCACATAACTCAACGTCTGCGACTGTGGTTTGACTGACAGTTTGTGGGCTACCAGTTTCCTGCTAGTGTTAGTATTTTTTGTGATAAAACCAGCCTCTTTGATGCAGACAATACAAGACTTTAACACAAGTGCAAACATTTGTACCACTTTAAAGGATAAATTACTGATTATATGCTACTACTAACTTTAATTTTAAAGCTCCTTTCAAGAGCAGAAAGAAAATCTATTCAGAAAACATCAGAGAAGGACTCTAATTAGCAAATTTGTAGCACTTCTTGGATTTCATTGTAATGCATCTCAACTTGTAGATATAAACTTTAATGTAATTGGAACAAAGCTATTAAAGTTTTGTTAGTGCTTAGTCTCGAGACTCTGAATTATGCAATCTTCATTGTTTTTATCTGTTTTCTTTTTTAAGTATGACTATTAATATTTAGTAGAGACATAATGTCTTTTTTTCTTTTCTTTTATATCCGTGCAAATACTCGTAAACTAAACTGAGAACAGAACATCAAAAAAAACCTACTTAAAAACAGACATAAATACAGACTTTGGAAGATTAACACGGCATAAAATAGAAACAGGAATAAGAGAATGGAAAAAGAAATAAACTGGGACTGCCGTCACCAGAGAAACAACAAGATTTGTTATTTGTTTTAAAGCTTAAATAATCTGTGTTTACATATTCCTGTAAAATGACTCTTCTGTCTCAGGAGCAAAGGCAGGAATAGTTTTACATCGTATTTGTGCTGCAGAACTTCTTGGTGAGGTGGTGTGTTGAACAAAAACTATTGTTTGCTTCCAGCAGACTAATATTGGTTTCTTTTAACCACCACAAGAGTCCTGTTGTGAACTTAAAGGGACACTTTTCAACCGTCTTTTTATAAAAACATTGCGGGTAGTATGTGTAGATGAACTGCGGTAAACTTCACTGGTCCGTTTATATCGATTTTGCATCAAATTTAACCTAAATGCAGAACCTTTGTCTGTCTAAGGTTTAAAAAAAATATCCTTCATCATCATCCACTCACAGCAGCAGTCGTAAGGACATCCAAACTTTGAGGCAAGTCCTGACAGTTAAAAATCAATCATTAATTCAATGTTGAAATCAGAGCTGAAATTGGCAGAATAAAAGCTAGTTAGCGAAATAAACAAGGTTGCATGAGTTTTCATTGTGATGTGTTCAAGGTCGGCTCAGTAAAATGACACTCAGGCAAAGGTAAATAAAACGTTGTCATGATGTGTTCAAATGTAACATCAAGAAAAAGAAAATGTGTTTGGTAAGAAACTTGAATAATACAGTTATTTGGGTGAAAAATTTGTTTTTCCAGCGATATAAAAGAAACAGTCACCTAAACCAGTTTTGTTAAAAACATGTTGTGGCCTCGTCTTTCCATCAAATACTAGAGAAGTATGAATGGTGGTATCAGTAATGATCGTTAAGGAGTCTCAATATGGTAACAATATCAATTCAAATTAACAATCCCCATCCCTAGATCTATAGCACGGTTTTCTGCAAAGACCAGTTTTTTATCTCTCCAGCAGTGAAATACTCTTCAATCAAGCAGCTGAAACTTAATAAAAATCAAATTATTATGATGGCAGATCAGAAAACACTCATATATGAGTCATTTGGGTCATTTTGACGGCACTATGTCGTCTTTCCTTACAGTCAGAGGAGTTGTTGTGTTCTCCAAACACTGATCTTTTTTTTTTTTTGGGACGGCTACATCTCCATTGTCTCCAAGTCCATTCAATTCACAGACATTTCTGACAGCAAACGTGAACTCCCTGTGCTGTTTTTCAATCTTTGAATTTCTTCACTCCAAGAAAACGCAGCAGCAAACATGTCACAAAGAGAAACACACAGCCACAGAGCCCCTCTATTACAAAAGCACCACAAACACTGATGTAACTCTGTGTTGTTGTTTTTTTACACCACTTTTACAAGGACATATTCCCATAAATCCCCCACACTTTTTCTTTGAAAATACAGATCTTTGCATTATTTGTTCATTGGCTTTAAACAAAGTCTTACAGAAAATGTCAAGGTTTGTACTCTTGCTTTAAAAGACATTTGTTTCAGTGTGTAAGGAGGCAGGAACAAACTCAAGTATGTCCAAGTTAACACGAACACACTGTACAGTTTGTACCAGCCAAAGCTCACACAAACATTTTGTGTTCTCCCTAAATGCAGAAGGCAGCCTTGAACGGTTTGACTGTAAAGCAGGAGTGCCTGGAGAAAAAGACCATTTGTGCTTATGCAGCCCTGCACGTATAAATAAGGCTGAAAAAAAAATGTTGATTGAAACCCCCATCAGATCGTCAGCCGGCGGGCACCTCCGAATGTAATAGCCTCAGGAATGAAAGATCTGAGCTGCAGATAGCTTTCCGCCCTCTGACAGAAAAAAGGAAAAAAAAGTTTCGAAGAGTCCAGTATCTACTAATGGCATTTCTACAGAGGTGGTCTCACACACACACACACACACACACACACACACACACACACACACACCACACACACACACACAGAGCTCTTTTGCAGTTTACGTTTTCATCTTAAAGTGGAGACCTTTAGCGTTCTGAGACTTTTTGCTTTGCTCCGGTGATATCTTTGCTCTCTTTGCTGTCTGCAGTGCTCTTAGCTGTCAGTCAATACACCTTCCACCATGGATTTTTTTTTTAAGTAAATAAAGTTCAGAAAGGTGTCCAGAAGTATATTTGGAAAGTACATTTACTCAAGTTATGTACTTTAGTGCAATTGTAAGGTACTTTCTCTTTAAATGAGTATTTTGAATTCTATGTTTTCCGTGATTCTGTTACAGTACAAACGATTATTTATACTATTTTTCAATTTATTTGATAAATTTAGTTACTTTGCAGATTCAATTAATAATACAAAATATTCTTAACAAATAAATGGTGATACTTTAGACTAAGGTAAAACTGAAATGATCAAAGGAAAAGATGTAAATACACCTGATATCCTAGAGTACTTCTTTGGATAAAGTGCAGAGTAGTGTCTAGAAGTATATTTGGAAAGTACATGTACTCAGTGTATGAACTTTTGTGCAATTTTAAGGCACTCGTTCTTTAAATTTAAATTCTATGTTTTTCCATACTTCTGCTCCAGTACAATTCAAAACACTAAAGAAGTATTTCACTGCTTGAAAGATTGCATAGCGATAAAACGTCAATGTCTCTGAAGTACAGAGACGTAAATACTGTCAAATTTATTCTACATGACCAGAAAAAACAAAATGACACATTAAATCAAGAGGTAGAAAATCAACAACTACCAGAATGCTCCGCGTCGCATCAGACCGATAAAAACTCCCGCTGGTGGGTAACGTCGTGCAAACTCCTACGTGTGAAACAATGACGGCGGGCCGGCAAGAAATGGTCTCAAATTACAGTTAAGCGGAAAGCCAAAATATATTCCTGAAAACATTAGAGGCGAGAAATATGCAACTGAGTAACAGAATCTCATTTTACATTTGGTCAGCGCTGCTTAGTTTAACCGTTTAATCTCAGTTTGTTTCAGCTGGTTGAAAATCGGTTAAGAATCCCTTTGATGCACCGTTAATTAATGCCGCAATTTAATTCGAGTCATTCTGCGTTATGAGCACTTTAATTTTTTTACTTAAAGTATATTTAAAGTAGTTGTACTGTAGTATTGTAGTTCAGTAAAAAGAAAATAGTTTCCACATTAATTGCTCACAACAACGTTTGTGGATTATCTCGAGTAACAGGCTCATAATTCCTAAAAAGAGACATGGCTGTTGAGATTTTCAAATGTGTATTTTTGGCCCTTTGAGCAGTCGAGTGAGTTCAGTTATTTCAAACAACTCAGACCAAAATGATCTCGACTGATAGATAGCACTACAGATAAGAGCAGTAATGTGTATTTTTCATTTGGGGGTGAGCTGTCCCTTTGTGTAAAACCAACCAAACCATTGTTAGAGGTAAAAATAAGAGTCTGAGTGCAGTACACACTTGCTGTACACATGGTTGTGCTTCAGCGCATCATTTTTGACCACGGTTTCAGCTTGACGATGTGTGTTGTGACTGCTCGACACAAAAACAAGAGAGGAGCTGCAGATAAAAGGCATTGTTACGAACCGAGAGGCTCGCAGGCAGACGGGGGATGGAGTCAACTTGGGAAACACTCACGATCACAGCAGGAAAAACAAAACAAAATAAAGAGCAAACAAAAAAAACAGGAAGCATAACAAAAAAAGAAGCTTTTTTCCATCTTTTTGAAGTGCTGCAGAGCCCCCACAGGCCCCACAGGTGACGACAGCCTTCCCCTAAACATGAACCTCACCTCTCCCTCACCTGTGAGCTGAGGATGAAAGGTTAGCCCTCCTACCTGAGTGTGCCTGTGTTTGTGTTTGTTTTCGTCTGCCTCGGGGGAGAGATTTTGCCTTTAGTGAGGAGGCATGTCTTAGCACGATTTAAAAGCAGCACACACACCCACTTTCAGCCCCCGCCAGCACATCTGAAAACCTTTTGTTTTCCTCCTACGAAATGCAGAAGTGACGACACAGGGTTTAGGTGGGCGCCCGAGGGCCCAGTCGCCTGTTTCTCGAAGATAATTCCTCTGACGTCTGAAACATTTGTCACCAAACGGCCCCCGACAGAACAGAGCGAGCAGGCTGAATAACAGCATGCTCCCTCTGTGTTTGTGCGCTGTGTTTCAGCTCTGTGACTTGCACTTTCAGCCAGAGGTCACTTTGCTTCAAAGAGACACAGAGAGAGTGTGTTTGTGTGTGTGTGTGTGTGTGTGTGTGTGTGTGTGTGTGAGAGAGAGAGAGACTTCCCATGAGTCATTTTTCTCTCATGCGCCAGCTTGTTTCATACGTCCCCTCTTTGCTGAAGCTGCTGCTGTAAAGGCAAAGAGCTGGATCTCAGCCAGCAGCCGTCAAGAGCAACGAATTAAACCCGAGCCCCGCTGAGCAGCGCGGAGCGGCGCGGAGCCCCCCCGCCTGACAGCCGGTTTGATATCGAACCACGGCGGAGTGGCGTCTACGCACGGATGGCCCACGCCTCTCTACCCGCTCCTCCATTGGCTGCCAAGCCGACCTGCCAGCGACTTGTGGCTGAGGGTCATATTAAAGTGACCTGCATCACGGCTTTTATTTTGGAGTTTTTCTTTTTCTTTGTTGTTTTCTGTGTCACATATTCCAACACAGACACACAGAAAATGCAGATACGTCTCTACGCTCATGATATTTCATTTACAAGAAAGAGAAATAATTCGTCCCACAAACTGTGGACCAACATAAAAGTACTTCAACATTTACTGAAACGAAGCTTATCAACACTTTTTACATTGTTTGAACTCGACACAGTGTGTATCTCTTAGTATTTTCTAAAAATACAAATGTATACAATGAATCATAACTCTATATTAAACTTTGAAACTTTTTTTTAAAAAACATTTTTCTTTTTTTACCATTTGGGGCCGAGATACGGCGTGTTCACAACGAACACGATAAAAGTTTTTGCATTTTGTGCGTATACTGCTGCTGGAGTATTTTTGAGCATTTTGCAACGTGTGAAAATTCAGCAGTTGTGCTTGCATTAGCGAGGAGAGGCAGCCAGCGGCTAACTTGATTTGAAGTGAAACACAATAGGAAGCTGGATTTATACACAGACTCTTCGTCCTGAAGCAGCGTGAACCAAGACGCACTCGTGATTATTTATCACACTGTCATTGCAGCATATCACACACCCTCCATTCTTTACCGTGATGATTAAAGACCAACTTAAATTACTCTGAGCGTTTTGCTCAGATGCTCATGATGTAGCTTTACAGCTCTGCTCGCTGATCTCTGAGTCCTTCAGGTCCTCAGACAGAGACATAGTTTGTCCTTCATCTCTGGATCTCTGTGACGCAAAATTCTCGCTCAAGTTGAAAAATTTCAACTTGCATGATGGACACAAAGATGTGAAAAATGCATTGTTGCATCCATCAGTTTGTGTGCAAGGCCTATATCGCGGCACCCAGTGTGATTTTGCATCTATTCAGCTGTCAGAGTCATTACTTTGAATTATAATATCAAAAATTTCTCTAAATGGAGCCTAGTGTCTTTTTTTAAAGCAAAAATCTGTACAAACCTAAATTCAAATGAAGTCTAGTTTCTCAAAAACGGGAGAAGGGTTAAAATAACTTTAAATATCCACGCTCTGCACCTCGTTCCTTTTTCACACAAAGACGGAGGGACAGACGGAGACAGACGCACTGTGAGCTCTGGGTAAAGTCATACCCTTGCTCACAACAGGAGTCCTGCTGCTCTCACCAGTGCTCCTGAAATGACTTTGTTAGCGAGACGAAGCTTTTTTCCCGCCGCTGTGAGGTTTCAGGTACGGCTGAGTGCAGCCTAATGAGGCGCCCAGCTTAACCTCACCTTCATCTTCTTCATCTCCCTCAGCGGCAGGACACCACGGCCCCCCACACCCGACTCCTCTGGGAGAAAATTCATCATCTGACAGTTTGGGAGAGATTGCGTTGTCCTCTTGCTGTGCTTTAAAAGTTTCACAGCAGCACTGAAACTTTGCTTTTTACCGTAACAACAAGATGTCTCGGGATCTATCTGTCTGCCTGAATCTAATCTGTCTCTCTCTGTCCCATCTGTCTGCTTCTAATCAAAGCATGTCCTCACTCCAAACCAATCCTCCGTTTGTCTTTTGATCATTTCCAGCCTCCGAAGGTCGTGACTCTCGCTCCTCTCCCCGTGGAGGGCCGTGGCGCCCTGGCTACCGTCACCAAGTCGGTCCTGCAGGTCGACGACCCCGACAACCCAGCCGATGTCCTGGTCATGGTCCTTGAACCACCCCGCCACGGCCGGCTGACCCGTCTCCACGGCGACCGGGCGCTCAGCCGATTCAAGCTGGAGGAGCTGTCACGGGAACAGATCCAGTACATCCACGACGGCTCAGAGGGGACGGAGGACGGGACGGTGCTGCAGGTCAACGACGGCCACAGCTACAGGAATATTCTCCTCCGAGTGCACATCCATCAGAAGGTAGGGTGGACAGAGGGGCATGATGGGAGATCAGTGGCTCAGGGCTGATTTTTGACATTTATTCAGCAACTTCATGCTTTCAAAATCTCCAAAATAGCAGCTTTTTTTTTTCAAAATTCTTCACATCTAACCTTCGTCAAGACTAAAGAAATTCTATAATTGTAAACGATAATTGTAACAAAAATTAAACACCCAGTATCTGGACTAGAAACACTCTTAACTTTTTTTTATTTGACAATTTTTATTTTTACTGAAAGTAATTTAAAAAAGGAAGAAAATGGATTTATTTATTTATTATCATAGACCATTATCATCACTGCTCTTTGGTATTTATCTGCAAATATAAAACAAAACATATAAACACCAAACAAAATAGATAGGCAGGCAAACAATACAAAAACCAAAAAAAAGATTAAAAAATAAATAAATAACCCTACCAAAGAGACCACAGTGCATTGGTGGTTGCACTTCCAAAGTTTATTTTAAAATAAATAAAAAATATTTAAAAATTACTTCAATTTTCTTTTTTTAGAGACAAGTGCATTATTGTTATTATTTTGGAGATTTTATATCATTCTGCAGCCTCTCGGTGGTGCCCCCTGTGTATTCAAACCCAGACATTCAAATTGTGGTCATAGTGTGTAGGTTTTGGCATCAAAATCATATTTCCTCAAGCATTTCTCAAAACATTTCCTACGCGACTTGGCATATGTTTCTCATGACATTTCAATATATAAGCTCCTATGTTGCATAATGTGCTTTTTTCGTGACGCAGCCGAGCCTTTGTTAGGAACTGTGCGGAAGCTTTGGGGCGCAGACAAGACGCTCGACGGGCCCCGTAACGGTCATGTCTCACTCACTCCTGCCCGGCTGCGTGAGTGGAGAGGGAGAGAGCGCTGTAGTGCTGTCAGAAGTAATCCCTCATTTATGTTTCACTGTGAAAAAATGCACTTGTGCTGTGAGAGTGTCTGAGAAGTGTCAGTTGTGTTTGTCTTATGGTCAGTGTGAGAGTTGGCAGCCCTCTCAAGTTACTATATTCATAATTTCTGTGCATGTCACACAGCTGCTCCATTTACATGTGTAGGTGCACGTAAACACCAGATCGTTGTAGAGGGCGTCCCATGTAAATAGTTGACCCGAAATCTTCAATCATATCGAGAAAAAGTGCTCATGTAAACACAGCTACTGTTTTAGTGGAATTTAGCTTCCATGGCTGAACTCCCACCTGCTTCTCCGAACTGGTGTGCCGACCGCCGTCTCTTTTATCTAATGCGCTGACTATGGATGAGTACAGCCCCACTTCAGAAAACCAGAACTATTTCTTCCAGTTATTATCATTATTTTCAGCACTCTATCCCATGTCATTGCTTTCGGCTAACGACCGAGTGGGCGTTTCCATTTGAAAACCCCAAAAAAGACGGCAGATGAAGTGGACCTTTAAAGGCTCTCTGGTGTTTAATTTAGAGCTGTCCCGCTGCTCACTGACTCACTTCAAACATCTTTGCAGAAGCAAAAGACCCGCATCGATCCTCTCTCAGTGCTGGATGAAGTTCTTCCCTGGATGTTACACAGCTCAGGCAAATTAGTGTGTTGCAGCATCTCTTCACCAAGTCGAGTTTCCAGACTGTAACTCAGACAGGAAGCCAAAAAAAAAAAAGAGCAATTGATTTTTTTCCCCCAAAAAGATCCTCTTGGGAGATGAGCCAAAGTGCAGAAGTTCACAGAGAATGTGTTCAAATGTGAGACTGTCAGGGCATCTGCTGACAAATCCACACGGAAATCACTTCAGCTGTGACAGCGCAGTCAAATGCAACTCATAAGCTTCATTTCGTATTACTTCAATGCTTTGTGTCAGGCGCATGCTGTGGTAATCGACAACTGTCGATTGCATTCATTATATTCTGCATTTTTAGGGAATGCATGATCAAATTTCTTTTGCATTTTCATCTTTTTTCTAACTTGATTAGTGGAAACGTACTCTGAGCTGTCCTCTGTCAGCAGGAAACACTTTTATATGCGAAAGTGAAAACACGTTCTCATTTATAATCGGTTTAATATCGACCTCTGCGTGTTTGATTTATTAAAAAAAAGCTCAAGGACATATCTCTGTATCTTTCTTCCACTAGTTCAAAGTTCAGTAGTTTGGAAGAGAAAGACGTTTAATGATTACTCTTACAGGATCGAGGTGGTCGGAGTCAAGGTAGCTGCATTTGTCTCAGCTGACAAGCAGATTTTCAAAAGTGTTATTGATGTGTAGAAGTTGTAAAAAGTGGATAGTATCGGATGTAAAAATTGGATAAAAATTGGATTTCCTCTTGTTTCTTCTTTGCTACACAGATGAGTGACATTACTTATTCCCTGTGTCAACACTTCTGACATCCACTGTTTTCCTCTAAACTCCTTTAATTGCCTCGACTTTACCATTAATCACACTGATCGTACCTGACGTGTCCGCGCAGTTCGCTCTGTTGACTTTATCCCTGAAAACAGTCTGCTGGAGGCGCAGGCTGATCTGTGCATATTGAAGCACCGCAACAGAAAGAGCAGGTCAACGCCTTCGAAATGGCAGCCGTTATCCCTCCTCTGTCATCGCTCCTGCTGAGGTTTTTATGACAAGGACGCAATTATCTCGCAACAAGCGGCGGTCACCGTGACGGAGAGGAGGAGGAGGAGGAGGGGAGGGTGTTTGGCATGAGACAAACTTGGCAGCTCACTTAGCTGCCACATGAGCGCACACACACACACACACACACACACACACACACACACAAAAGACTGGAGACAAAACAGGACCTGCTTCCAATATTAAAGACGTCTAGACAGACAAGCATCACAGACACAAATGTGTGTGTTTGTGTGTGTGTGTGTGTGTGTGTGTGTGTGTGTGTGTGTGTGTGTGTGTGTGTGTGAGTACCTAAGTCTTTGTGGGGACCATTTTTGGACAGTGAGGACATTGAATCAGGTCTTCACTTCTTCAAAACTGTTTTGTGGTTTAAAACTCACTTTAAAACTAATGGATTGGGTATAGAAATACATATATGTGAGTGTATGTGTGTACTCTGTATTTTTTGGCGGATTACACTTACCTCTGACACACACACACAAAACTCTGGGACTGATTACAAACTCTTACTCAAAAACCTATCCAAGTTTTGCATTTTTATATTTTAAGTGAAAACAGCAAGTAGAGTGAATTTATTTCTATGTGGCGTTGCACCACGATTACTTTAGGCTGAGTAAAAATATATGTCCAATATCAAGCTTTTGGATGTTTATTATGTTTCGATACTCCATCAGTCTTGCCCATAACAAAATTTACAAATGTACTTGATTTTTCTAAACTTGCAGAAACTTCTAGATTTTTAAGTTTTTGACCAAAGTTCAAGTTTTCTTAAGCATATTACTATCAAGTTGGAAAAAGGCACAACGGCACAGCAAAAGTTACTGCATGTTATTGTTTTAGCAGTGTTTATACACAAGCTCCCTTATTGCATTTTGATGATATTTTAATAAAAAATAAATTAAAAGTCATAAACATTATTTACTTACATGTATGAGTCGAGTTTATAGTCCTCAAAACAAAAAAAACAAAAAAAACTCATTTTATTTGTGCATACAGAGGATTTTTCCCATTTTTTGTGAAATGCATTGTACCCTTTACACTGCCTGTTCAAGGTGGGAATATAGCGCTGTTATATGTCAAAGTAGAGGCTGATGCTGTTGTGTTAAATGTCAGGCTCATCATGCCTCTTTTGCTTCTGCGGTGCCAGCATGCCGTCTAAAATCACACCCTGAAGTCATGTGATGCTGCTGTCGTTTTTAATTGTGTGAAAAATGCAAAGGCGGCATAAAGAATGGACTTTGTAGCGGCTCTACAGCGCGATCGCTGTGTAGAAACGACTAATGAGGGACCCCACTGACTCAAGAACAACAAACATCGTCTGTGGAAAGAAAATAATAATACTGGTAGTAACTGTGGTGTGAGTAATATTTAAAATATATACAAACACTCATAATCATAGATAGGTATGAAAATTGATAAAGAAAAATAATAGTTCTTAATACTGTTTCAAAAAAAATAAGTGGGCATTTATTGGGTGGCAAAGTTTGTAAGGAAGTAAAGTAATCTATAAAAGAAATCTATTTATAAAAACATTCAGCAGAGCTTCACAGAAAATCTTATCTTTTCTAACTTCGGAAAATAACATCTCTGAGCCGCAGGGAATAGATGCTGCCTTAGTATACTTCCATAGAAATAAAATACACAGTATGGCCAACAGAGAGGTAAAGGCTAACACTGTGTCTGACTGTAAAGAATTAAATTGGAAAGAGTCCACAGAGACCACAAATATCACTATAAAGGAGCAAATCTTATTATCAGTTCCCATGAAGATTATAATACAATCTATTCCAGAAATTGTGTCTCAGATTTGAGTCTCGTGTCTAAAGAGACGCTGTATCTGACACTTTTTCAAAGCACGTTTTTCTTTGCATCTCAAATCAGAACTTCGCTTGAGTTAACTTTAGTTTAGGTTTCGTTGAAAGAGAAACCTTCACACTGATCTGAATCCACCTCACTGTGAGCCAGTTTGGTCCTGGCAGCAGAGAAACTTTTCAGTGATGTATTTTCTGCTCACACAGTCACTACAGTTTGGGTTTGGAGGGCAGCTCTGTTTGTCTGGCTGCATACAGATGGTGTGCTTCAGGCTCAACTCCTCTGCTTTTTCCCCTCCTGTAAATCAATAACATCCCACCCGCACACACACACACACACACACACACACACACACACACCAGTATCCATTTACTGTAAAATGTCCTGATGCTGCATTCTGTCGTGCATTAGACGGAGACGGATGGACAGCATGATGAAGAGCCACGAGAGTGTCCTTGATTTATGTCGGAGGCTTTTTTGGACGAGTTCCAGCCGCGTCCCCGCTTCCTCTTTGTTGCCTCTCACTTGATCTACACAGGTAGATCACCTCAGAATAGAGATCAGTGAGGAAATACAGGGAGAGGAGTATCAGTTACTGTGGTGATATTGTCTTCTCCCAGCGGGGCAGAAACAAGGCCTCGTTTTACCGGTGTGATAGATATCATAATTGCACAAGACTTCAGTGTGAAAATACAATATTCTTAGATTAAAGCATAAAAAAATCTTCTTTTAAGGAGAATACATTCTGGTGTTGGATAATTTAAGACAGAAAGTTGCACGTTCAAGGTTACAAACCAAATCTAAAAATGTGTCTTAACAGCAGCAAGAGAGCGCTCCTCCTACTGCGGAGGAAGCTTCGCACTCCTGGAGGTCATGATGAATAAACCTTATGAAAATATAAACCTGAGAATATCAACATTTATGCATATCGGCAGCAATGTGAATTTACAACGTTTGCGAAATCGATGAAAGTATTGAATTCACGCGAATCCCAGGTGAAAAAGCTTCCATATTTGAGTAATGTAGGATTTTCCATTACTGTTTTTAAACACGATCGCCAGCAAAAACGCAAAAACAAACCCCTGATTCACTCTGGGGTTTTGTTTTTGGATTTAGAGCTTAGACTAATCAGAAACAACGCCAGCATCGTACCTGCTGTCAAATCCACCGCCGCTCCCCTCTCTGCGTGTGTGTGTTAGCCTCAAAGTCGGATTTTTGAACTCTGAAACAGGGAAACTTCAAATCCCCCAAATAATCTACATATATACTTTTTAAGTGGTAATTTAAGCGTGCAGCTCACTGATGAGCACGGCCGTCCTCGACTGAAGAATCATTTCTTAACTGATCCCCTCAACTCCTCATTTAGTCCATTAAATTAAAAACGTGATATCAATAACTGCATACCGGCGTCGATGTGACTTTGCGACAGTTGCAGCACTTGACCACTGAAAGGTTTGAATTAGATTCGTGAGATTCCCAAGTGAAAAGCTCCCATGTTTGATTAATTTGACATTAAAGGTATAATTGTCTGTTAATGTGTGGAAACATGATCGCCGACAAAAATGAACGTAAAATCAAACCCCAGATTTACTCTAGTTTGACGTTTCGCCTCGCTATATTTGTGTTTTTTTCTTTCTGATGCTTTCTGCTTAAAGTCTCGTATCTGTTCGTTAAAATTTTATAAAGCTCCGACCTCACCTGAGGGCTGTGGAGGTAGAGCAGATGCACACTTCCTTCTGCAAAATTTTATTTTATGTTTTAATTTTTGGTCAGGCATGATGGTTTTCTTACTATTATTGATATGCAAACCGGCTATTTAACTATGCTGTGGGCGGTTTTTAAGGTCATGCGTGTGTATGTGTTTAGGTTATGTGTGACGGCAGCTGAGAAAGAAAAGACAGAAAGGAGGACTGAACAAATAATAAGGGGAAAATATAGAATATGAAAAATGAAAACTGAACAACAATAAAAATAAAGTTCTTTTTAAAGGTAACTTATACAGACAGAGGGCAGAGTCTCTACAGAAAAATACACCAGATACACTGAGAGTGGTTTGTGTTGCATTGTGTTTGGTGCATTTATTTTATTTAGTTTTAGTTTTTACTAATTTTCAGGGAACTTTCTCGTACTTTTTTACTAATTTCTTATTAATTTTTGGGTTATTTCTTCTGCCACAGCTCATTGGCTCCCTCTTATGTTTTTGAAAGAAATCAAGACCATTTTCTCAGGTTTCAGAGGGTTAAAGGCCTTAACTCACCAAAAAAGACTTCTTCATTTTCTTGTGGTGTCTTCCACATTTTGCATCAGGGAGCAGCTGTGTGCGGTAAACATGAACACGCTGTGTGCGCTTTACTGATGTAACTTCACAGGGGTTTTTTCAGATCTTCAAGTTCAAATTGAAGTTCGAACCTCCTGCTGCTGCGTGGAGCTGCGAGTGTGCCAAGTCGTCTGATGTTGCTGTAACACTGCAGGCTTCCAGCTGAGGAAGCTTCTTTTTAAAGTGCACAAGAATAGGCTGCAAACTCACAAAACTGTGAGAAGCGGCGAAGAAAGAAATCACAAAAAAAAAAGAAAGAAAATAAGATCAAGGCAATAAACTCCAAAATCTACTTAAAGCTCAATGAAGAAGCCCAACTTCCACAAAGCTCAAAAATAAAACTAAGTGATTATCGGCTCCACCCGGACTTTAACAAAGCGAAGCCAGTGAATCCTCAGTTTTCAGAGCGTGGCTCTCTGTTTTTGGCGCTCTTTGTACTTGTGAGCCCACCATCCGGGCTGCAGCAGCGGCCGCGGAGGCCAGGCTGTGTCAGGGACAATAGGCTTCCTGAAAAGTTGGATTACTGAGCTCTAAAGCAGGAGACTAATCAGGCCCTTAATGACCCTCTGATGGATGGACTTTCTGTCTGCTGAGGCTGAGCCCCGAGCTGAGCTGGAGTTCGGCTGAATAGGAAGCAGGACCCTTGGCTTTCAATTACTGTCTCGGGGAGAGCACTTTGAGCCTCTGAAAAACCCCTCGGGCTGCTCTGTTCCTCTGCAGAAATGGAAGGGAATTAGATTTTTTTTTGATCAGCAGTCCAGCTTTGGGAGGCTAATAGCTCGGTTTTGTTTTCATGCAGAAGAGGGAGGCTGAGTGCTTCGAGTTTCGCTCTCCTCCCGCTGAGCGTTCGCCTTCATCGCCGATGATGAGTGCAATAATTTGTTTTGATTTTTCTTTTTAAAGCAATACTCCACATTCCCCCAAGTCTGTGATTACATTTGAGATTGCTGTGATTTGTTTCTGTTAAAGCTGGCAGCTCATGTCACACAGCCCCCGTGTTTACTTTGCTCCACGCTCTGATTTTAGATGCCGCGGCGGCACGTCTCATTGAGATTAAATCAGAATTTGTTGCAGACAAGGCGTCAATCTCCATTCTGTGACTTACTGTTTGACGTGTCCATCAGCTCGTCCTGTTCGCCCCTCCCCCGCTGGAATTATGGAAAAATAAAAGTTGACAATGTCATTGTCATTACAACAGCATGACCATCCCGGCCGGCAGCGAGCCGATGTTTTATGGATGACGCCGAGTCCATCTCAGCAAAGTCATTTATTTCTGTTTCTGTGGACGGCAGCCAAAAGCTCTCCGTCCAGCATCAACTCTATTTACAGTCCATCTCAGACCTGCTGGCTCGAAGCCCTGCAAAGGTCTCTGATTATGCACTTTTTTATGCATTTGTTCTCAAAAGTTCTGCAGCTAAGGAAAAGAATAATGTTGTTTAGGTTTTATTTTCTGAAATGTATTTTGGAGAACTTTAGGGTGTGAAAAACGTTTTTTTTTGCAGCATCATCGGCTAACGGCCCTCACTACCCCAACCAACACCCTTCAGCTCCTGCCCATATTTAACCCTTTGAAATGTAGGACATCATCATTTTCTTTTGCTGCATTAAGATGCCTCACATACATTTAAACCTTTGACACCTGAGCAAATTCTTTTGATATCTGTTGAAAACTTGGCTAAAAATAAAATAAGTAACTTCGAAAACATGACAAGAAAATGACCCAAAAATTTGTTTTAAAAGAGAGAGAAAGAGGGAGAGAAATTATTAGAAGTTAATGATTATCATAAAATACAAAAAATGCCCAGAAAATGAAATATATAATATTTTTTAATTGTTGGTTATCATTATAATACATATCTATTATATATCAATCTATGTATGTTTGTATCTAATGTTTGTATCCATCTGTCTTTCTGTCTAATAACTGCAGGAACAACACAATTTCCCATAGACTTAGATTGTGAAAGAGACATTTAATCATTATTTTATTAAAGTTTATATTCACTAATAGCTGAATCCAAAGTTTTATGAACTGTTGTTCATGTGAGCGAGACCGAGCAGAAGGTCGAGTTATAGAAAACAGTAACGTTAGCTCTGTTGGCCCCATGATACAGAAGATGTGGGGAATTTTAAATCTGGCAGGTGAAATTGCCACACTCATGAAAAGCACCTCCACTTTTTCTTTGGCATTACACATCAAAGATCGCATCGCGTTTTGTTCAGACTCACTTCAACGTTTTTTTCTGGGCGTAATTTTCTGGCCCCACTCGGGATGCTACCTTATGCAGCTGCCAGTGTCGCCCATGGAAAGCACTGTCACTGGCCATTGAGTCACTTCATAGAAATAAACATGGCCCCGCCTCCAGTGCTGCATCCACTTGTCTTTGTACGTCTGTGGTCTGACCCCATTTTACCTCATCAATATGTTTCTTCTCAAGTCCAGGATAAGTCCAAATCAAGACTTAAAAGAGCTCAATGAAACTCCGTAGGAAAATAGTTTTGGAAGGTTGATGAGTGCTCAGGTTGAATCAGTGATTCGGTCTGAACACCGACCGAAGCCTCAGTATTTCAGGGAATGAGACTCAACACTGAGAAATCTTTCTCCAGAGTTTTTCTTTCTGGTCTCAAGCTGAGTCTTTACGTTGTCTGGTCTTGGATAAATCAAACGAGTCAGGGCAGGACACGTTAATCCCCATTTTTTGTGACTGAAGTTCAATTCTCAAGCCTTTGTCTCTGCTGAAGTGAGAACTTTGCATTCTTTTCCTTTACAAAAAAAGCTAATTTCACTAATCAAAATTGAGTTGTGTGCATTCACTGGATTCTGATACTTCCCACATTCCTCTATGATCTTTTTTCATTGACCCTCTCAGTTTTATTTTTTTGGACAGTCTGTTTATGAACCTTTTCATACTTTTTATCTCATCAATCTGAAATTACACCAAGCAAACTCAGTTCCCTCCCAGATGTCCAAAGGCAGAGAAACTTCCACAAGCATTTCATTTGTCTGCGGGAGATGAAACTGTCTGTTTTTCTAATGAGGCAACATGAATCTCACTCTGATGAAAAAAAAGAGAAAGAAACTCATTAGATTTATGTTTTATTCAAGAAAAAAAGTGGAAAATTGCCGTGTGGGGGCGCAGCTGCAGGACAAAGAGCCACAGCTCTGGAGAAATCAGGAGTATTGGCAAACTTGTAAATCCTCTGACCTCTTTTATTGTGGAGAGTGTGCTGTTTGAGGGTGCGAGTGTCCTTGAGAGACCTTGTTGTTCATCAGGAGAGCTTGATAATCTCCGGGATGATGTGCTCCTCTGAGTTAAAAGCCTGCCACGCTGACTTATGTGTTTTCTCTGCTGCTCGTCTGCTCGTCTTCGCCTGCCGCCGCCACGCTGAAATAGTGTGATTTGGATCAGCCGAGCGGCAGGCGGAAGAGCCACAGATGGTCGGCAGGTTGTTATCTGCAAACACAGACAGCCACACATGCACACACACCCACTCACACACCTGTGCACACTCTTGTTATCTATTATCACCCACTGCCACAGTGTTCCTGCAACCGCACTGATTTCCTGCAGGAAATGGTCAGGTGTGTGTGTGTGTGTGTGTGTGTGTGTGTGTGTGTGTGTGTGTGTCTTCAGTTTAGTATACTGACATGACTTTTTTTGTGGTTACTTTTTAAGTAAGACCCCCTTCGTAAAGGCTTTATTAATGGCTAACATGTATCATATGTTTTATATATAGCTCAGTTTTGGGTTGCCACTTCTTTAAAAACCTCTTCTCCACCTGTTGATGCAGTCATGAAGAGGACAGAAAACTGAGTACATTCACTTAAGGGATGTGTTTAAGTACAGTTTTGAGGCACTTGAGTGTTTCAGTTTTATGCAACTTTATACATCTGTTGCGCTGCATGTCTTTTATTTGACATTAAGTAGTTACTTTTTTACATATAAAAAAATATTATATCATAAAATGCAGTACTTAAATGCACTACTAATCTACCAAGTTGCATTCTACAAAGAATCTGCCATTGACTCCGCATTGACAAACTCCACATTACATGCTCTAATATAAAGTTTTTATTAGTTATCAAAAGCGAGCAGCAGCCTCTGGGACTGAAAAATGAAGCCAAAGTGCCCAAAACTGCAGTTGGTGGACTGTGGAAGCCAGCCAATCCCATAGATTATATAAATAACGGATGTGGTTTTTGGACTGTCGTTTTGAACTCTGGCATTTCAGGTGTCATCATCTTAGATTTTGGAGCCAGAAGTGAGCATATTTGGGCGAGCGGGTGGAGGTGTGAAGAAGTGAGGGATGGATCTGACAGACAGTCTGTCATTCAAGATGCCCCGCCTTTAAACATACGTAACTTTGCACCTCAACAAAATGTAAATGCATGAGTTAAATAAAGATTCAGCTCTTCGGAGCCAGCCTCAAGTGGGCCTTAGAGGAACTTATTGGCATTTCCGCACTGGCTTCATTTTTCCATCTTTTTCAATCTTGCTGCTTGGTCAATTCCTATAAACCTCTATGTTAAAATGCCCAACTTTACAGCAGAAAAAAACATGTTTACAGCCTGGTACAAAAAATGCTCATTTCAACATTCGTGACTGTACAGGAGTGAATTTTATCATAACTCACCCATTTTATATTCAGTTAAGGCTTAAAGTTATGCATAATTTATAGTGTGGCTGCTTTGAGTGACATGCTGTGTGATGTCGCTACAGTCTGTGAGTCAGATCCACCACTCGCATCTCATCAGCTCCGTCCTCTCGTCCAATTATGTTCACTACTTACTCCAAAATTCATTGGCAACAGCCAAAATGCCAAACTTGAGGCTTCAAACAAGAGTCCACAAACTAGTGGGCGACGTCACGGCAGCTACATCCATTATTTTTATACAGTCATATAATATTTTGTCATAATTAATTCCTTTGCAAAAACAGACTTGAGTCTTCCTTAAATTAGTTAGCCTCTGTGCAGTTTGATTGATATTCATTTGAGTGTGCAGTTAAAAAGACATGCTTTATGAAAATTTAAAAACTTTGAGATATCTTACCCACACATCACGTTTGAATGATGTTCTCTTAATGCACACAAACAAAAACGGTGTCGGAAAATGAATAAAAACAGAGAAATCTGTTCTGCATAAAGAATCATACTTTAAGTACATTTTACTATTAAAATACTGCTGTACTCTTACTTCACATTTTGAAGTCAGGACTTGTAATGGAGTATTTTTAGACAGTGAAATGAGTGTACTTCTTCCACCACTGTCCTCAGTAAACACTTCGGGGTTTCTCACTTTCTAATTAGCCATCAAGTCTGTTGATGTTGATATAGCATATATATCTTTTGGTCTATATATTCTGCAGCTCCCTCCTTTATATATGTGATCCAAAAGTTTACTGATGGGTCTTGCTGACATATTAAATAGGTCAAAAGACAAAGTAAGTGTCTTGCTGGAGAAGGCATTTTTATATGTCAAGCCGACCAATGATCTTTTTAGAAAGTTTCTTTATTTTACGTACATTTTTTTTGTTGGTGTTTTTGGTGTACTTTTTGGTGTTTTAAAGTTACACTAATGTGTTTTGTACCCCCGAGAGTTCGGGGAAACTTGGATTTACCACCTCCCAAGTAATGCTGAAATGTAGGTTCAAGAGCGCGCCCCTAAAGCAAAAGCAGTGGAAACAAAAGCAGAATCTGTCACAGTGGCTGCAAGTTAAATTATGGGTTTTCTCGGAGGAAGAGGGCTACAATATTTCTTTTTTCCCATACGTTAGTGAAAAAGCATCCACTGGGGAATTCTGGTCAGTTACCTCTGAGCTAATAATGACTTGGTTTTAGTGCACATCGAGAGTGTTGGCAAAATAATAATATCATTGTTTTCTTCCTGTCTGGAGTTGGCAATATCTGATTCCCACATAAACTATTTTTGACAACTAGATGACTTAAACTTCCAGACATAAAATGTGGTGATTTTGTTTACAGAATAAATAGCAGCTTGTTTTTATAGATGCCTGAGAAGAATGTCATAGCTGTTTTTGTTTCTGCAGCAGGGAGACACGATGAGTAAGAGAGGAAGAGGTCTGGTTTCTCCCTGACAGCAGGCGTCTTTCCTGCTGAAATGTCCTCGGGCGACACTGAATCATCCTCCTGCTCCCAGCGCTCTCTGCAGCTCATCCTGCTCTTTGTACTCTCGCTTTGGAGGCAGGGCGAGCAAAGCGATGACTCTCGGATCAATACGGAGTCTCAAAAATAAGTCTAAAGTTGTGCTGTCAGTTCTCAGACAGAGAAAAACCCAGATTGATACATTACTTCTGATTGGCGGAGCTGACTCGGGGCTTAGCGCGCTGGCGACACCGCGGCTGATTGACAGAGCTTTTTACAAAAGGCTCCTGGGACTCACAATCCTTGAGGTTACAACAGATGTGGAATAAAACAAGCTGCGTTAAAATGTGACAAAACAAAGTAAAAGTGACATCAGGCTGCACCTGAGGAGCGGGGAGTCTACATGCGTACCTGCACCGCAGGGACTTCACACGCGGTTTGATTTACACTCAACACGTTGCTCAGTTTACCACGTTCAGAAGTAAATATGATGTGAATAATTCAAGCCAACGTCCAGGTCATGAATGCTTTTATATGTGATCTAAGTACTTGCCATCTGTTGAGCTCTTCCTAGGGAAAATAAAAACGGGCAAAATGAAGTTGATTTTATTTTTCTAGTTTAATTGAATTTTACTAACAAACCATCTTGTCACAGAGTCACAGTGTTCTCGAAAAATTTGCAGGCAAACCACACAATTAGATGTTGTTAGTCTTTGAATAATTAAAATGAAGTAGAGCAGAGCTTGCTTTAAACACGCAGCGTTTTGAGGATTGAAATTCATATGTGGGTGTTTTGTTTTGTTCTTCAGGCTGCTGACTCTCCTCACATGCTGTCTGTGCCGATGACCTGGGTGAAGGAAGGCGGCATGGTGAGACTGGATAAAAAATACCTGCAGGCGGACTACAAGGAGGTCAGCACGGATGACATCGTCTACACCATCCTCTCCTCCTCAGACGGACAACCTAAATATGGTACAAATGATTTTACACTCACTCACATGTACAGAAATCCCCTTTCAAAAAATTTACCTCAAATCGGAGATTAACATACTGTATTCCTCAAATAGCTTTTTTTTGGCTGGTTTTTGGTTGAAATTTCATTTAAACAGTTTTTAGAAGTTTTTATGAATGTCTTGAATGAATGATGTCCTAATTTTCAGCTCAGTTTGATTATATATTCTGTACAGGGTGCCAGTGGATCCTTTATAAAAAAGGGCATCGAAATAAAATAGTAGTAACATTTTTATGAATCTCTTTTCTGACATTGCATTGTTAACTTTAAAAAAGGAAAATATTTGGGCAAAAATTGTCCCTATCCCTAAGTAATTGGTGTCAGGTCTTTTTTTCCCCCCAATTTTGGTTATAGTGAAATCAGTCTTAAATTTCATTTTGAGAGCCATTGACAAAGTCTTAAAAGTCGTCTACCTGCTGCGTAAGAGGCATTCTTACTGATGAAGCTCGTAACGTCTTACCCAAATCCCAAATTCTTGCTTCTTGATGTGTCCCAGAAATGTCAAGTCAACAATTTGTCAACAAGTTTGATGTGTAATATCAGAGAGAAACACTTCCTCACCTCCTTCTCTGTCTCAGGTGAGGTGGTGCTGGTGTCCATGCCAGCCGACGGCCCGGCAGACACCTGGCACCCGCTGCTAACCGACGACCAAGGCTTCACGGCCACAACTTCCTTCACTCAGCAGGACGTCAACGACGGCACCGTCTGGTATCGCCACTTTGGCAGCGGCACCAACAGCGACTCCTTCCAGTTCCAGGTCAGTACTGACTCTTAGAATCTGTTGGTTACTTTCCTGTAAGGTAGAAGTGATCTGCAGTTACGTATGAAGGAGAAACTCATCAAAAATGAAACGTGGGCTTACAGAGCGTCAGCAGACAGGCTTACGCTCTGCTCACACCACAGCGCACACAGAAACAAGTCATTTTTAATGGAAGCTATAAAACTGAGCTTTACACATTTTGCTGTGTGGAAATAATAATAGTAATAATAATACTATGAGAACTTCATATTATTTGACACAAATAATCTGAAGTTCTCACTTGGAGAAATACATTTCATGTTATATGTCATACTAAACAACAATTTTGGTTATTAGGTCTTAAATTAGTCTTAAAATTCATGTGGCATTAATAAAGTCTTAAGGTCTTAGATCTAACTCTGCAGGAACCTTAATTGCAATGCTCATGTGGATGCAGTGGGGCGGCAAATTGTGATTTTAAATTGGGCTCAGACACTGATTGAAATGCTTAGACTTTTTTTTTTTTCAACCGAACACAAACTGAAGGTGACGTTCAGCTGCTTTGTTGCAAGTTGCAGACACACACAAGCCCATTAAGTGAGCGCTTGAGCTGGAACGACGACCCGGCGATAATGCAGCCGGCCTGAAACTGGCCACGCTGTAGCTTTTGTCACTCATAGTGTAAACACAGCATTAGAATTTGATCTTTAAATTGCACTATCAACCTACAGTAGACCACTATATGAAATCATTTAAAAATACACTGTCAGGATAAACATATGACAAGGTTATTTTCTCCTCCCTAAGTGTGTAGTGCTATTACTGTACACATAGATAATTTCAGAAAACTGATAAAAGAAAATAAAAAAGCCGTGAGACGAGGAAACCTCAGGGGGCCGATAAGAACGTCACCACCCTGAGAGAAAAAGAGGAGGAGATGGTGACAGAGACGCATGTTGTCTTCCTTCTCGTTGTTTTCGTCTTTCCTGGAGTGTTCTTTGAAGTTCCCTCTCCCACTCGTGTTCCCATGTTCCCCTGTGTTTACCTCCTCTCTCCCCTCTCAACATGTCTCCCTCTGGCTTGATTTATTTCCTTCCCCCTCCTCTTCCTCTCATGTATCTCTGTCTCTCTCTTTCACCTCCACCTGCCTCTTCTGTTATGTTTCTTATAACCACGAAATTATATCTATAAAACTGTGGGATTAAAATTTCAAATAAATAAATAAAAACTTCTTTGTTTGTTGTGCTGGCGATAGCTGAGGCTGGAGGCATTATGTTTTTGTCCGTACGTCCATACGTCTGACCCAGTCTTGTGAACACTATACACCTTTTAAAAAGGCCTCAAGAAAATTTGTTCAAATTTAATACAAACAATCAATTTGACTCAGTGATTAGCTGATTAGATTTTGGTGGTCAAAGGTCAAGGTTACTGTGACATTGTCTGTCTCACTCTTGTGAATGTGATATCCATAGAAAACCTTGAGGGATTTTTTTTTTGGCACAAACGATCACTTGCACTCAAGGATGAAGTTATCAGATATTGGTGGTCAAAGGTCAAAGACGAAGGTCAATGTGACCACACCAGTCTCATTCTTGTGAATGCAATATTTCAAAAACAATGAGACCTGAGAGAATTTCTTCAAATTTGGCACACATGGTCAAGTGGACCCAAAGATTAGCTTATTAAATTTTGGTGGTCAAAGGTCAAGGTCATGATGACCTTGCATTCATCTCATGTTTGTAATTGTGATAACTCAAGTACACCTTGAAGGAATTGTTGAGTGGATTCAAGGATGAACTGATTAGATTTTGGTGGTCAAGGTCATGGTGACCTTACATTCGTCTTTTGTGAAATCTCAAGAACACCTTGAGGAAATTTCTTTAAATTTGACAAAAACATTCACTTAGACTGGATGATGAGCCAATTTGAATTTGGTGGTCAAAGGTCAAGGTCACTGTGACCATGCATCCGTCTCATCCTTGTGAACGTGATATCAGTGATGGCCTCAAGGGAGTTTTCTCAAATTTGGCACAAATGTTGACTTGGACTCAAGAATCAATTGATTATAAACTGGTGGTTGAAGGTCACAGTGACCTCATAAAACATGCTTTTTGGCTATAACTCAAGAACTGGAGGCATACAACGGTATATCTACTATTTATTTTTTGATTTATTTATTTATAAGGATTTATTTTAATTTATCTTTCCTTTATTTTGCCAGGCGAGTCAATTGAGAACCAATTCTCATTTACAATGACGACCTGGCCACTATTAATTATATTCCTATTGATGCAGACGTTTTCTCTCCTTTTTGTCCTCTCATTTTATTTCCTTTCCAACTCTTCTTTAAAATGGGTTTCTTCTTCTTCAGCTCAAATCTTGGCACCAAATTTTCTGTGTGACTCATCGGAAAACATCAACCCATGGCGACTTATCTTGATTAGCGTTAATGACCCCAAATTACTCGCAAATTGTTTCTCAAATCCGAGACAATCCCAGTAAAACCGATGCAGCGTTCATTACGCCAAAGTTAGAGCGTTTTCACGCCAGTCTCTGCTTCTCCTCGACTCCATTACAAAAACAAAAGAGGCAGCCAAGAGCTTGTAGCTGCGTCTAATCATCTCTCTCCCTCCGTCCGGCCCCCCACATTTTGGCTCCATCCATCAGGGCAAATGCGTTTCAATTACATAGTGCTGGATTCAAATTAAATTCTCAAGTGTCTCGTCATTCTGACAGGAAGTGGGAAAGCAGAGGCGGCGAGGAAAAGCGAAACCCGGCACAAACTGAAGCGCTGGAAGCGCTTTGTGCTGTTTGTCAGAGGTGGCGATTAAACTTGACGCTGAGTCGGGGTGGTATTATTGTCCTCTGCTGGTTTTTATGGAAGTATGTGGCACCTTGTTAGAACTGATTGATTTGAAATGTATTTTGCTTCTGCAGCTGAAGGAAGTATTCTGCACAGCACTTTACTCACATTTTCTCATGCATCAACGTGTCAATTTGCAAATGAAAACCGTGTTCAAATCAGAGAGATGGTGATTTAGTGCGTCTGAAATTTTGCCCGGGGTAAAATGTGTCCTTTTCAAAGTTTTTCCTCACGCTTGGCTTGTTTCTCTGTCGTGTGGCTCAAAAAATATCTCACTGAACCTGTGCAACACAGAAACTGGACACTAATGCTATATATGTCCTCCGTTAATTAAAATGATTAATACAGTATGTTATTACCTTGCTTGTATAGTAATCTAAGGGGCACCCCGGTCCCTGATTTGAACCCTGACGGGGATCTTTATATTATATATAAAGATATATTGCATTTTGTTTCCTGTCTCTCACTCCTTTCATTTCCGGTCATCCCTTCATAATCAGGCTCTGTAATAAAGGTAAAAACACAACGGCCCCAAACACCCAGATGTTACTGGTCCAGTAAATGTTCGTTTGTGTATCCTGTTACAGTTTCATTTTAGTGTTCGGTTTAGTCACAAAGACTACGTAGTTTGGTTAAGGAAAAGATATGGTGCGTTTTTCGGAGCCATCCGCCCCCCAATGTGGACTTCTTTCTTTGCTCCTTTCATAATTATTAAGGCCACGAGAGGTCGCTGCACAATCATAAATGTAAACAGCCATTCCATGACCTGACAGTGACTTTAGGAAGCTAATAGTAGGCTACCCCTTTAAGTAGGGATGCACATTAATTATCGGGAACAATAATTATCGGCCCGATAATGGGACTTCACTGGTGTCTCTGAAAGCCCGATAATGGGACCGATAATTCCGATAATAAGATTTTTGGCTGATAAATAGAACAGATAATAATAAGCATAAATTGCTTTGATTTCGTCTGTTTTGCCCACATTTTCGCTCCTCCAGTAATACACACACTGCATGACGCTGCGTGTCACACTGCTGCTGCTAGATCAGTCAGCAGCAGGGTTTCCTCATTGTTTCTTTTTCATTTTTTAACCCTTTCCCTGCCATTGACCAGATTTTCCGCCATTCCGTGTTTTCACCGCAGTCTAGGGGACACTGTTACAGATGTTATGCAATGAAACAACATTTCCACGTCCAAAAACAAACGAACAAGATGATCTAAGGTCCCAGGGTGACAGAGGAGAGGACTACTAATGTGCCGACTTTATCGATATTTAGCGGCTTTTCTGAGCCTCTTAGCATCGTTGTTTAAAAACACACAACCGGAGAAACATTTTGTGGCTTATTTAGATCATCAGTGAACAAGGAGGAAATATACTGTCCAGGGCGGCCCTTGGCAGAGGAGATGTAGGAGGTCGCCTCGAGCGTGTTACTGATGCTGACTGAAATGCTCTACTCTTATTCTCCAAAGCAGACATTTGGAGACACCGGCGGGGACACCGGCGGGGACACCGGCGGGGACACCGGCAGAGAATGAGAGCGGAACAGACATTTGAAATTCCGCTCTCATTCTCCGCCGTTGTCCCCACCGGTGTCTCCGAATGTCCGCTCCGCTCTCATTCATAATAACCTAATAACAGCTGAAGCAGCCTCAAAACAAATACTAGAAATAAAGTCAGAAAAGAAGAAAGGCTCCGGTGCATTTGAACGTAATAATTAAAAGTTACTCTCACAGGGTCGAGCATGTGCTCTTATGGCTGAGTCCTTAATGCTGTAAATTGGGTTCCGGCCTGTTGCTTTTGTTGCATGTTATCTTCTCTCATTCTCTCCACCATCCATCAAAATAAGTTATAAAAAAAAGTAGAAATACAAGAAAAAGAAAATCCTTCAAAGGCATACATGACATTGCAACTTAAAGCCAGTTAGAGCCTACAGAGGTGGAAAAATTGTTTGTTTCTTCCGTTATTACTAACAAAATAGTATTACCAAATCTTGCATTTGTCTGATGGGACACAGGTGTATTTTTACATAACTTGTAGCCTTGTGCAGTTTTAATATAATATTTATTGTTTTTCAAATGATGCAACATAATATATTTCATTTATGTTGAATTGAATCAAGTGAATAATCAATAAGTCACAGCTGCAGCTCCACTTTGAATAAATCCGGCGACTCAGCACTGACTCTCGTGGTTACACATTACTCGTGATTGGTGGCGCTGGCTCCAGGCTTCATGCTGCTGTTACATTACTTCTGACTGACAGAGCTGACTGCAACTTCCTGAACTTTCTACCCCCTCAAATGCCACCAAATGCCACCGATGTGACAGGAACAAGCCGCAGCAGCAGAATAAGTAAGCGGTGACGAAAATTGGCTTTTAGAAGGAACAACTGAGGCGGCTGCTTTTCTCATGTATATCAGGGGACAAAACAAGTTAAGGCTACATACTGCAGAGAGAGTGAGAGGAATGGAGCACTAATAACAGTTTGATGTTAAAGTGGAAACTTTTAGTTTGGGTTGGCGAAAAAGAGCAAAGCCAAAATTGTATTTGACTCCAGTCAGGAAGGCAGAGTAGATTAAACTGATCCTCCAGCTTCTCCCTCACTTATCAGCAATTCAATTAACATAATCTTGAATTCAAATGTAGATTATGGGTTGCATTATGAGCAAGCAAAAGTACGGAGGTCGAAGGTCATAGCCTCGGCACAGTGCTGGAGACTGACACCGTTTGAGAAAGAAAAACAGCTGGAAAAAAAGCACAGTGTGATTAATAATCACTGAAAATGCCCAGAAAACTACATTTATAATTCTTTAAACTATATATTTAAAACTGTGTTACAGTCAATAGTAAGTCATTTTCTTCTTTGTTTTTTACTTACATTTTTTTTGCTCATTTTCAGATCATTTTCTTGTAACTTTATACTTATTTTTCTTGCTTTTTCCTCCTTTTTTTGCTTATTTTCAGGGAATTTTGTTATGACTTTCTCTAATTTCTTTCATTTTTTCACTTATTTTCAGATTTTCTTGTAACTTTTACAGCATTCAAAGCATTAATGCCATGTTTTTACCTAAGAAAGTCCAAACTCACAAACTCTTATTATTATTATTATTTCTCTGCAAATGGACTGAAAATAGCTTCTGTTGTAAAATATAAAGTAAAATCAACTTGCCAGATTTTACAGTATAGTCACACTGTTTCTAACATCATGTAAATGTTCTGAATGTTTACAGTGACAGAGGACTCTCAGTGTTTGGAAAAGAGGAGAAACTGACATTATTTTCTATAAACTTTCAGAAAGCGATCAGAACATCAAGGTGCTGCATCCTGAAACATCTGTCTACTCTCTGAGCAACCTGCTGCTTAATGCAGCTCTCTGAGGCTCTTTTTGTGCCCTTTTATGCACTTTACACCGCGAAACAGATTTTTATGGATTTTACAAAGTCATTTAAAAGTAATCAGGGGTTTAGGTGCTTCTGTAAGAGAAATAACTGCCCTAACACTGGACACAGATTAGCCATTAGACACGGTCAGCTGGGCCATGAGATCATTACACTGAATTTTACTCATATTGGCATCTCATTCATTAATATTCGTGCAGTGTGGACAGAGATTTATGGAAAGAAACAGATTTGGTCTCTAAGGTTGGGCCCCGCACAGAGCCTGATGCTGCTCCACAGTTATAGACCGAAGCCTGTTTTCATTACATCTGTTGTATCTCACTGCTGGTGATTCTCGAGAGTCTGTCATCAGCTCTGTCACACAGAAATAATGCATAATACACGAGCCAGTTTTCGGCAGGAAAAACTATTTATTGAGATAATGTTCCGCTGATAAAGCCTTCAAACTTCAAGATAAGAGAAGCTGAGAGTGAGCAGAGGACAAAGATAAGAGAAGAGGTGTGTAGAGTGTATTTCCTCAAAGATGCAAGTTTTCAGTCTCTGATATAAAGTGTGTGTGTGTGTGTGTGTGTGTGCAGGTTTCCACAGAGGCAGCCCCGCTCATACAGAGCGATGCGCAGACCTTCACCATCGGGGTGCTGCCTCAGATCCCAGGATTCCCACAGCTGGACCCCGACTGTGACCTTCAGGTTACGGTGAGGAATACAAAGACATTGTTAAAATCACCGAGCTTTAAGGAGACTTTTTTATGTAATGCGTGCATGTCATGAGTTGTATAGAAAAAATTAATATGGTTTTCATGCCTCTGCACTAGCGGTTGACAATATGTTGAATATACTTGATGTATCGCAAATTGTTCCACGTGCGATATATAAAATGACTATATCCTGAAAATCAGTATAAATTGTTACGTCGTTTTAAAAGCCACCAGAAATTCAGTTCTGGCTTTCTTCTATGGCTCTCCGCCTCTCACAGACACACACACACACACACACACACACACACACACACACACAGCATCATATTCAGATTAATGTAGTAATGACATGTTTTATCCAAAAGTTCAACCAAAAAAGTTCTTGCCATTACTCAACATGATATCTCAGGAACACCAGGGGAGACATTTGATCAGATATTGAATTGGTGACATTAATCTTGAAACTGAGATGATTGTATGGATCTTATGTGGGCGTGAAGATGTGTGTGAAGTATTCGAATTTTAGAACTTTCCGCTCCTTTGCTGCAACATCCGTATTTGAAGGATTATCTGCTGCCATGTCTACATGAGTCTGGACAGACTCGGATGTAAACTATAACTGCAACACGACTGGTTGGCAAAGGTGATTAAAAACACACAGTTCTCTCCCCGTTGACCTCCTACAGTGATGGCCCGCCGTTCAGCCGCACTGCTCAATATAACAGCGTTTACAAAACATTCAGTATGGAAATTGTTTGATTGCTGGCTCAAATTTTCAGAGCTCAACTTTTAAAAGTCATCACAAACAACCCTAACCCTAACCCTAACCCTAACCCTAACCCTTTGAGATCTGAGAACTCAACAATTTTTGGTCTAACACACCTGTCAGTCATATTTTGTATTGCGCAGAAATTGAATTGACATTCATTTTACATGTCAAATATTTAATTTCAGAAACTACAATTATTAGTTCTTGTATCAGGAAATCCAAATTTCCTCCATGTGACTCACTGAAGTCAAACTGACCTTAGTTTGCTGTGTTAGACTCACTTAGATTCAGTGTTTGCATTCTTACAGCTAAGATAAGAAATATTAGTATCTGAGTAATTCAAAATTGCCTGAAAACCTGAAAAATATTGCCGCTTGTGTGGTTTGTTTTGTATTTGAGTGTGTGGATCCTTCAGTCCCTCAGTTCTAATCGCATGAGGCGGATCAGAGTTGGAGGAGATAGTGGCTCTTGTTTTACCTCTGTTCTCACCTCAGCGTGTGTGTGTGCGCGCGCGCGTATGTGCGCGCGCGTGCATGTGTGTGTGTGCGTGTGTGTGTGTGTGTGTGCATGTGTGTGTGCGCATTCACAGGCTCTGGAGGATCGCGTGACCGAGATAACGCCTTCAGCTCTGTCCTTCATCGACTCTGAGACTCCCAGCGAGAAGCTCGTCTACAACATCACCAAACCACTACCGCAAGGACAAGGTCAGCCACACACACACACACTTCATGCGCGCACTCACACACACACACACACACACACACACACATACACACGCACGCACGGCACACACACTGAGCTTTACCCTCATAATGTGAAAAAGATTAAAAGGATTAAAATCTAAGTTCTGTCAGGGGGGCAGGAGTCTTGTAATTAGATACAGTGAGTGAGCTTCTGAGCCTGTTCTTCGGGACTGCAGCAGAGTGGGAGAAGTTAATGTGTTCAGCTTTGCTGTTCCTCATTAATTATCACTTTAGTGCCCATGAGCAAGGCACTGTTGTTCACAGGTTGCTGCGATGGAGCTGCTCTGTCACCCAAAGCTTTGTTTTTTTTGCAGTTTCATGTTATGAAAGTGGAAAACATATTGCTTGAGAACAGTTTGCATCACTGATGATGATAGCTGTTAGAGAAAATGATGAATTTGAATTTGTGTGTGATTGATTAAGGCCAAATTTAGGTTTAATGCCTCACTTCAGGGTTGAGCTTTCCTCATCTAGGAGCATGAGCCAGAAACTAACAACCTGCTGTTCACAAGTCTGCTTCAGTGCTATCACCACTCTCCAAAGTTATCCAATTACTGTCTCTCAGTCTGGACTTTTACAAGAACGAGTGTTGATTTCCTTTTTGCTAAATTTAATGTGGCGTTCAGAACCGGAGCCATTAATTTCAGCGTCGGACCATCTGACAGACAGACTGCTGTATCATTTCCAGCTCTCCGTCTAATGAAAGAGAAAAACGATTTACAATGGGTCATATTCATCAACTAATGGGCTGATAAATCTGTGTAGCAATCATTTTGAACAGAGCCAATGAGGAGGAGGACAGAGTCGGATTAAACAGGAGCAGTTTGTCATGAACGTTTTATTCTCTGAAATTAGATTTGAGATGTTTGCTCTGAGTTAAATGTTCTTCTTCTCTTGCCTCCTAAATTTTTCACCAGTCTTTAGTGAAGTTTCATTCATGCAAAAAAAGACTTCTGCTGAGCAAATGAGATTATTTGTCATGTCTGAGAAACAAGTCTGAATGCAGCTGTTTGAATCTCTTTCTGTGGTTTTCGTCTTCAGGTGCGATCGAACATCGAGACAGACCGCACACACACGTGAAACATTTCACTCAGGCTGACGTCAACAACGGCAAGCTCATCTACAGACCCCCGCAGGCCCCTTCACACCTCCAGGAGCTCTACCAGTACTCCTTTATTGGTGAGACACACACCTGCACACACTCACAAACCAAGTATATCACCCTGTATAGTCCAGCGATGATTCAATTTAATTAGGAGTACTTGACACCTGTTGTCATCAGGTAATCGTGTCGCAGTTTTTCCAGCCTGGTTTTATTCCCAACTCGTCAAGTACCGCCGCTTTGTCTGTGATTTTGGCGTCAAGACACCAGTGCAAAAAGGCACCTTTCTCAGAGGTGAAAGTCCAGGGTTTGTTGGACAAATCCACCACATCCGGTCCAGACTTTAGAGACTTTTCCGCTTATATTATGATTTTACAAGCAGTGTTTCAAACTTACGCCATCTGGCGGTGTTATAAATCAACACCTCCTCACTCCAAACTCGTCACATGGTGCCTCTCCATCAGGACCTTCCATGTCAACCGATGACGTTTTAGGTATCCTTGTGCATCAGCTGTTTACACTCCAGGATGCTGTTACGATGATGTCAACAAGTGCACATGGTGGGGTGACGTCATGGTGGGATGACGCACGCCTTTGCCGTGATGGTAACTAATGCACAGGTGGCGGGAAAAAGCTTCACAGTTCCTATGTTCACACAACAGCACTATTTGACGAATGAGAACAGGTTGATGCACCTTTTGCAGCGGGACAATCTGCCACCCAAATAGAGTTGGTATCAGAAGTGAAAAAAAAAAAACACTAATGAGTTCTTGTTCTGTGTTGTGTCTTATTAAATTGCCTCTGGATGTTTACAGTCAGAAAATCAAACATAATTAATCTGAAGTGGCTGCAGCGGTTTATTTTTGAACTGTTTCAGCCGAGGAGCCACATATTGATCTGCAGCCGAGCGGTCTGCCGTCGCCCACCACAAGCACTTTCTGTAGTAACCCCAGCTTCATGACACTGTATCAGCTTTCTACTTTCACCACATGAAACCAGACTTTTAAGCACCATGTGTTATTTTCAGGTGATTGATTTCAGCTTCATAGAGCTGCTCTCAGTTTCTAATTGAATATGTTACTGTCACTCACTCTGTTTTGGTAACTGGCCACGTCACTGTTTCTGTATGTCAGAGTTTATTACGTAGACACAGGTTACTACTAAGCCTGTGGAAACAGATCTATAATGTCCTCTTTGACACTTGAGCATATTTTTTCTCATTATAATCATCTTGAGAAAATTACTAAAGTGATAACTCTTATAACTTTTTTTTCTCACGGAGCTGCAGAGGGAAAGTAAATGAGGGCTTGTTAAACAGTTGGAAACCTCGACTGTATTTACTCCTTAGGGCCTGTTTGATGTAACACACACTCATACTGTGCACAAAATGCACTTTTCAAAATCAAGCTTTAATCATAGTTTATTTTTTTAACTAACATCAGTCCTAAATCATAAATATGAAATATGCATTCATTTTCCAAATTATAACCCTTCAAATGCTATTTTTTTCATGATGCCACTATGTTTTTAGATTTAAATCACAAAAGGGATTATTTTCAATATAATATATGCAAAGTGCATTTTTATTTATTATCACAGTCTGGGATATGTCAGTGATTTGCAGCAAAATTGATTATGACAGTGGAAATATTATGTATTTTCTCCACATGCCAAATATGGTAAAAATAACATAATCAGGTCAAAAACAGTAAAAATTACAAAATCTCCCACAAATGACTCCCAGAAATAATATGATGCATGTTTTTATGCTTTGATGGCTGTGGGTTCAAAAATCACAGCGTTAATGTGTTTCAGTGGCAGATTTTTTGCACTTGTGTATGGATGTAATAATTTAGTTTCCACAGTTTATTTTGGACTTATTGTAGGAGCTGAGCTGAAAATTCACAGAAGATTCAGATTGTTGGTGGCTCCAGAGAGCCCTCCAGTATGTCGGTGGTGTTTGCTGCTTCGTCCCTGGTTCTTTTTGTTTGTTTGTTTTGTTTTGGGTTTCTTTTTAAAAGAATATTTTAACATTTTGGGAAAAATAGTGGGGAAACTCATCAGTTGCTTGCTCATGTCTTCTCCTGTGAACTCTGGACTATGTCCGGAGAATCAGGTCCGCACGTTATCTTGACTTTTCCTTTCACACATGGAGCACAAAACAGGAGATTTTCAGTGTCGGTAGCGTTCTCACCTACTAGACATGATTTAGGCGATGAGTAGGCAGGACATGACGCAGAATACACTGCGGTCACAAAGCCTGTTCATGATTCGGTCATTAAAAACAGTCTCTTGCACTTTTCTTAATTTATATAACGATTTCGGCTTTGGCCCTTAACGACAGAAGTTCCTGAATCTCGTCATCTCTCCATGTAAATGATTTGGAAAAAGCAGGTTTGTACAAGCTTGTTTATGAGAAGAGGTCTCTTTTGTGAGAACTTGTTAATGTACTGTTCAATAATGTTCCAGCAGCAGACATTGTGGATTTGATAAATTAACTCTGCATCAGCGAGTCTGCCAGGTTTCTGTGGAGCACCACAGAAAATCACCTCCTTGTAATGTCTGATGGATGAAAATCCTATTTCTGTACAAGTCCTCTGTTTAATAGCAGCAAGCGAGGCTTTACCAAGCATGTGTCAATCAGCTTATAGAGCTCTTATCTTTATGATGGTTCAGTCCACATGTGGTGCAGAAAATTATTTTGTTCAAGTCATATAATCTTGCCAACTGAAACATGGTTCAGTTTTTTCCACTTTTGCAAAACTCTTCACTTTTTTTCTGCCCTTTGTTGTAAAATCCTGAAGCATGTGTAGTATCACAAAGCTATCGATGATAAACGCAGTATACGCGATGAATACTTAAACGGGAAGAGTGGAGTTTAGCTGTTTTCAAAAACGATCTGAAGGCGGGTTTTCAAAGTCAATCTCAGACGTTTTTAAGAGACGTACCAAAAGATAACCCGTAATCCGAGATCAAAGATGACTTTGGTTTCTCTTAATCTGGGTTTGTGGAGCTCCGGCGGGAAAGCTTTGCCTCAGTAAATCATCCACACTGCCTCCTGACTTTTATGCATCGTAGCATCTTCCGTTCGGTTTTTATGTTCAGTGTAACACTCAGTCAGCTCCGCCTAAATCTGCTGTTTTTTTTACTTTTATCACCTCACAGCTCTAAAAGTTTTCTTTTTTAATTCCAACAGGTCTGCCGGAGTCGCTGAGCGTCTATTTCACAGGTAAATACTCCATCTTTCTCGATTAAGAGAGGAGAAGGAGGCAAATGATCTGTCTCCTCTTTCCCACATCCTACACATTTTTCCTCCTCCTCTTCTTCTCCATAAAATCCTCAGTCTCATTTTCCCTCCTCACCTCCTCCTCCATCCTCAATCTTCCCCTCATCTCTTCTTGTCCCTCTCTACTTACATCTTTTGTGTTTCAATCTTTCTTGTTGTGATATTTTTCTACCTCTCCCCTCGCCTCGTCTTGCTCGTCTTCTCTGACCTCAATTTCTCTTCCTGTCCCCATCCTCTCTGTCCTCTGCACTTCCCGCCCTCAGTTTCGTCTTTCTTTAATTTGCTCTCCTCCCTTAAATCTCTGCTTCCCTGTTTTTGTTCTTCTGCTATTAATCTTCACCATAAATCCCCTCTCTCCTTTTCTGACTTTGATATCATTTTCATTATGTTTTTGAGTTTTCTGTTCATATGAGGGACCAGCAGTGATATCTCAAGAACGCCTTGAGGGAATTTCTTCCAAATTTAGCACAAACGTCCACTTGCACTCAAGGATTAACTGATTGGATTTTGGTGGTCAGGGTCAGAGTTCAGGGTCACTGTGACGCCGTCTGTCTCATTCTTGTGAGCATGATATCTCAAAAACACCCTGAGGGAGTTACTTTAAATTTGGCACAAACGTTCGCGTGGTCAAAGGTCACAGTGACCTTGCATTCGTGTCATTCTTGTGATGCCATATCTCAAGAACACCTTGAGGAAGTTGCTTCAAATTTGGCGCAAACATTTGAGTAGACTCAAGGATGAGCTGATTAGATTTTGGTGGTCAAAGGCCACTGTGATTTTACATTAGTCTCATTCTTGTGAAAGGAATATCTCAAGAACGCTTTGAGGGAATTTATTCAAATTTGACACAAACGTTGACTTTGACTCCACAATGAACTGATTAGAATTTGATGTTTAAAGGTCAAGGTCACTGTAACCCCTCACCAGTCTCATTTTCATTAACGCAATATCTAAAGATGCCCTTGAGGGATTTCCTTCAAATTTGGCAAAAATGTTAACTTGGACTTAAGAATGAAATGATTAAAATCTGGTGGTTGAAGGTCAAGGTCACGATAACCTCATACAGCATGTTTTTGGCCATAACTCAAGACCCACCCTGAAACTATATTGATTGAAGAGATCTTGTGTGAAGCATCCATGTTTTCACAGACAGGGATGTCAATGGTAAGTGCAACTTGACTGGTGTGCGGAGGCGTGAAACAGCGCGCCGGTACATCTAGTCTTCTCTCACTTTTCGCCTTCCTCTCGTCTTCTCCTAACCGCCTTCAATTTTTCCTTCACGCTTTTGTTCTCGTCTTTTCATCAGCTGTAAAAGTTAATTTCTCCACCATTATTCTCCCGCCCCCACTTCTTTTTCCACAATACATCTCTGCTCTCTTTCACCTCTGTTACTTCAGTCTGATAAACTCTGATCCGTCTCGACTGTGAACTTCAGATCCGCTGTGATTTTATGTTCTGGCTCTTCGACCTTTTAACCTGATAAGACCAATTCTCCTCCCTTTACTGCACGTTTCATCAACTGCACTCTGCCTCAATCCTCAGCACAAGCTGTTTGGGAAAATGAGTGTTAACGGGTGTTCAGAGAAGTCACCAAAGTGCTTTTCACTTTAGTGTTGGCCTTGAGGCACACACACACACACACACACACACACACACACACACACACACACACACACACGGCAGTCTCTGATGCTTTTATCCTCCATCCATCCTGCTTCACTTTGAAAGGAAACTAAAGGCGGCTTTTGTTGGCGGCCAGCAGAAAGTGCAGCAACAGTCAGTTACTCATTGCTCAATTGCCAAAGTCCTTCTGAGTTACTTGAGTATTTCCATTTTTGTGCAAAGTTACACATCTACTCTGCCACATCTCAGAGGTAAAAGTTGTGCAGAAATAATTGTCAGTTGATTATCTTAAGCTTAGTGTGTAATGAAGTTACATTCAACTTCCTGTGGACCTTAATGGTTAAGTGTGTGTTGAATTATCCACAGAGATCTCTCCTTCTCCAAAACAAACGGACCAGGTGATTTAAACCAGTAAAAAAAAACGGGAACCGGAAAAAAAAAATTCTGAATAAAGCAGTTTTGACACAAATCAGTGTAACTCTAGAGCTGCTCATCTTGGAGGGGCCCCCAGAAAGTGCGCCAGACACTGATGCAAATTTAACATAGTGGCCAAAAGTGGAATTACACTGTTCAGGTCCGTCCAATGATGCCCACTGGCCCAAAAACACTTTTTTCCTATTGACTTACATCAGGAAAGATGTTTGTAAATCAGTGGATAACCCCTTGAAACAACTCATTTCACTATCTAGATTTAAGCCATCCAGTTCAATAACATTTGTAAAGTCTAAATGAGCCGCAAGATTCAATTTTTTAGATCGCCATTCAAGCCAGACGGAAGTTACGTGCTCGGTCACACTCGGCTGTGCTCGCCTGCCGCAAGTCTCTAGGGTGCAAGCTTCATGGGCCCGTAGATCTGCAGATTTCATACCTGGAAAAAGAGCTTTTTTTGCTTCATGCACCAATGAGCAGCTCTCATAGGAATGAGCCAAGCCCCGCCTTCATAGCTGTATCCAGACTTTCTTTAATACATGGCCTCTAACCACAGTGGCTGATGGGAAAACGTGAATGTCCCTATCTAAAGCCAGTGTTTGATTGGCCCATTACTGCAGAAACATTGTGGAGAAACATTCTCCTCCACAGACGACCAACGTTTTCTCCCATAACTTGTAGTTATCTTTCTATAATAAGTATTATGGTGAAAAATTTTGGCTGTATACACACACCTCTGTAGATATTTCATCAAAAAGCGAATTAACCAGCATGAATTTGGAAACTTCACAAACATTTGTAATATGAGCAATTGAATAAGATAATAAAAATGTGCGCGCTCTGTCACTTTTTAATTAATCACACTATCTTTTTATGTCCAAATGTGATAATTGGCTTGTTGCACTTTCTCGGTTTGTTAATTTTTTATTATTTTTTTTATAGTAGAGAAAAAGGAGACGATAAAGTAGAGAAGCATTTAATGAGCATAACAAGTTTCCACCTGAATTCCAGATAAATTTTTGCAGCAGTTTGGTTAATTGATTCATGGAGATTTTTAATTATAGCTCCTGTGATTTTATGTTGTTTTTTTTCTTTCTTTCTCTTATTAACAATCTTGCGCTCAGTGAGTCGACTCGAGGAAGCTGATTAGAGTTCTTTTTCCCACTTTTATCCTTCATAAATATTCCTCAGTAAAGGAGCCTGGGAGATAATTAGCATCAGAGGTGTGTGTGTGTGTGTGTTTGTTTGTTTTCCTGAAGTCTTTGCTTAGCTGATGAATTTCTCTATTTTCTGTGTTTGTGTGTGTTTCTGTCTTTTCCTGTTTTGTGCGTTTGCTTTCATTGTTTATTTTGTCGCGTACGTGTGTGTGTTAGTGTCAGATGGTGAACACACCACTCCTGAGTTGGACTTTGCCGTCTTGCTGCTGTCGAATCATCAACAGCCGCCGGTGTTTCAGGTGCTTGACCCGCTGCTGGAGGTCAGCCTGGGAGGACAGGCCACCATAGGTAAGAGAAGAATACACACACACACACACATGCACACACACGCACGCACAAATACACATTTCCGAGAAGACGGCCTGCGGTGAAGAGGTCCAGTAAGTGATGAAGTGGTCGGTGTGAGGTAATGAGCTCTGAAGTGCGACCCTGATGAGCAACAATACTGAAAGAAAGAGCTGTGTGAGTGTGTGAGTGTGTGTTTACAGTCTGGCATAGACAGTTAATTTCCTCCTCCTGCTTCATCTCTCTCAACGCTTATTTCCTCTTGTCTGGTGTGTGCTTGTGTGTGTGTTTGTGTGTGTAGGCGGTCAGCAGCTGGCAGTGAGTGACGCTGACACGGCCCCTGATGAGCTGGAGTTTGAGCTGGTGGAGGCTCCCCTCCACGGAGAGCTGATTAAGACGGATGGCAACACACACATCAGCATGACTAACGGTGAGATGATGACGACACACACTCAGACCTGTGAAAAGTTGGTGATGTCACAGTTACTGGCTGAGCAAAAAGCTACGGACTAAAGCTGGCAAAAATCAAAAATCTGCCTCAGTATTTTCTGCAGAAACTCAGGTAGATTCTGACCACTGGAGGATGTTAAGAGTTTAAAATTCCCGTTTAGGAAATACAAATTCTTGCCGCTTTTCCCTCCACTGCCTGAACTTCATTTCAACAATATCAGACAGAGATGATCGTCTGCACCTTCCTCTTTTTAAAACCTGCATACACACACACACACACACACACACACACACACACACCTCCGTTCACACACAGACAGACTCCTCCGTTCACACACACACACACACACACCTCCGTTCACACCTTTGTTGTCCCTTCAGGTGACACCTTCACCTTCAGTGACATCACCCGCAATGTTTTGCTCTACCGTCACGCCGGCCTCTCCACCCAAGACGACGCCATCACCTTCTCCGTGAGTGACGGCATCTCCATGGCGACCACAGTGGTGCAGGTGGCGGTGCTGGGTGCCGGGGGTGACGGGCCGCAACGGGACCCGGCAGCCACTCTGTCACTGGAAGTGGGCGAGAAGAGCAGCACGGTCATCAGACGTTCACACCTGGGTTATACCGTGAGTGAACAGAGGTCGATAACAGCTGTTACTGTTGGCTTCCTCTGAGATAACAGAGGCTTTTTTTCCCTTTTTTTTTGGTTCAAAGATTAGAGAATATTGTATTTTACGCTTGATGTTTCTCTTCAGCACATTCAGACACTTAAGATGCTATTTCAGGTTTTATTTCGGAGGAAAATTCCAGTGGAAGCGAAATACATCAGATTACAGCCAACTACTTTACTTTTTGTGTGTAGATTTATTAGTGGTAAAAAGAAATGCAAATAAGCACCCTGGGAAATGTAAAATCCACGCCATTTCAGTACTTTACATTATACATTTGCTAACCTTTAGCATCTACAAATTCATATTTCATTTGCAGTGTAGGGTTAACATATACATTATTGCTGATGATGCTTGTCACCGCCCCGTTTGTTTTGCTGTTAAAATGAATTTGAATGAAGTGAAAGGAAAGCTGTGTTCTCATCATTACCACGGTGACGTTGTTTTGTCTCTCACAGGACGACACATCCCCAGATGACCAGATCCAGATCCAGCTGGTGTCTGTGCCGATGTACGGCATCCTGACCAGGAGCCAGTCCCAGCAGGAGCACCAGGAGCTGCGGGAGTACTCCTCCTTCACCATGGAGGACATCAACAAGAACAGGATCAGGTAAGAGGGGACTGTTGGTACAAATGTCAGAAGTTTGACTGGTTCCCTTTAGGCCTATATTTCATCACTTCATTGATCTCTGTGAACAAAATGAAACTGTCGTCTTCAAAGCTTAGATTATTTTTCAAGATATTTACTGAAAAAACACAGGATAAGGACACAGTGAAGACACAAGCTATATTCACAGTGTTTGCTCTGTGCTAAACAGCCTCATCCTGCACTTAAAACAACCAAACAGCTAATAGAAAAGAGCCAAGCATCAGGGAGAATAGACTGAATTTGTCAAAAATAAAGAAGCAAATGTATGATTGTTAAAAAGAAATAAAAGAAATAAAAGAAGTAAATAATACAAAAAGGAAGGTGCACATTTGGATTCAGCCACTGATGCAACGTTCACAGAAATAATCTGCTCAAAACTCACCCAAATCGCTCGTTTTACACAAACGTCCTGCAGCTATTACGTTTACTAATTGTGTTTATTCTACTGTTTATCAGCTGTTCTGTGCTGCTGTTGTTATGCATTTAATATATTATGGAATATCCATAAAATATGCCACATAGGGGCCATTTACACTGCATCGGTTTCTGCATGAAACTTTGAACTTTTGTTGCATTTTGGCTTTTTGGGAGCCTGAAAATACAAACTTTTGCAACCCGGTTCCAAATGCAACCCCTTCTGTCGCCGTGTAAACTGGCAATGTGCAGATCCTGTGAGAACGGTGACGTGACAGCTGCAATTTTTTACGGATCCGTGTACGCGACGATCGTTCTTACAGTGTTATCACATGGAAGGAGATTTTTTTAAAAACAAAGAAGAAAGACTTCCTCATTTTTACTCGGGTGGTTCTCATCTAAGCGTGGCCTTTAGTCAGGGGTAAAAAGGCTGGAAACCACTGCTGTAGAGAATACAGAAATACTTTTTCATATCAAAACCAAATATAAACTCAGGAACATTTTATGATTTCCCCCAAGGTTCGACTGATGTATTTGTCTTTTTCTGACATTTTTTGGTACTTCTCTCCTGGTATTTTCTCTTCTTTTTTAGTTGACATGAGAAATAATTCTGACGTACATTGAGGTATTTCACTTCGCTTCAAAGGCAAGAGTCTCTAAAACATGTTATAAAAAGCACCCAAAAGAACATCCCTGGTTTCAGTGCGGGGTTTTAGCTTCCCGGGATGGTTTAAATGCTTCTTCAGAGGCTTATAAAAACAGAATATCAGCATAAAACCTGAAGCTATTAACCAAAAATGACTTTCAAAAACCCTCAGTCGCTTCCAGAAGCAGTCGTTGTATAAGCAATAAAGGTTCATGAGGGTCCATGGGAGAGAAGAGAGTGAATTGGCACCTTTTTAGTTCTTCAAAAAATGAAAATGCTCCGAGAGCTCTGTTAACAGCTCCCTCGTGATGACAACTTTTTTTGAAACTATGAATGTCGATCCCATTTTTCAGGGCTTTTTCACCTTGACCTGCAGATATGTTGAGTTTTAAGAGATTCAGAAGGTTTTTTTTTCAGAGGAGTTTAGAATCCTTCAACAAAAGTTAAAAACATGAAAACCACTCAGGTTGAAGTGAAGAGCAGGAAAGAGTGATATGTTTTCCGTTCGCTGAGGCGCTGACGGGATGTATGAGCCTCTAATAAAGAGGCTGTTTCAAAGGAAAAGTCTGGTGTTGATTCCACTCTGTCAGAGATAAAATAGTGCTCTGAGGGTTCTTCACGCTGCAGCTGTAGTTGTGATCAATTTCTCTGATTGCAGCTCGAGTCGGCGGGGATTATTTTCCCCTCAGCGTCACAGCAGAAGAGGAAGTGGTAATAGCTGTCTGAGACTTTTTGTTTTCCTTCAATCTAATGTTTCTCCTCACGAGACGAGAGCTCTCCAAACATTACCCAAACTCAACTAAGAAAACAAATGAATTAGAAGGGAATCATTTCATATCTTTTCTTCCCCATTACATCCAGTGACTCAGCCTGTTGGCATAAGCAACGCCAATTAGCATCACTCTGATATTACCTGCAAGAGGTGCCGAGGCCCCATATGAGAGGCGCAGAGATGAAGTATAAATATTCACACGCTAACTGCTTCATTTTCATAACGCAGGCCCTGATTAGCTTTAGCGCAGGACCATCCTCAGGGGGCAATCTTCAAATCGCCTGTATTAGTTTGGTCTCTGTGGTTTCAGCTCCTACAAACAAGAGCCGCGAATTGTTTTATGGGAATTAAATGGGATTAGAGAAGAGTATACTGGTATGGATTTCAATTTTATTTGTGCTTTGCAGAGATTAGCAGCTGCATCGTTGTGGGAGGGCTAATGCAAAGCTTTCCCAAGTCCCCTTATCAGTCCAGGATTAGACACATAAACTGATTTTTATGTATTCATTAAAGGACAATTATTGTATCAATCAAAGTAATTATTGGCTGTGCTCATGCATATGGCATTAATTTTGGCATGATTGTCTATTTTTGTTTAATTTTTGAATTTCCAGCTCAGCTCCTGCAATAAGTCTAAATTACACTTTGAAAACAAAATTATTACATTCAGACTGTTACGAGCAAAAAAAAAAAAAAAAAATGCTCCATTGAAACCCATTCAAACTGACAATTAGATCTCACAGGCGTCAAAGCAGAAAAACATGACTTGACTTATTTCTGGGTGTCATTCTGGGCTTTTGACTTTGAGTTTGTCATTTCAGCTATTTTCCACATATTTGGCACATGGATAAAAAACATGATATTTCGTCTAGGTGCACTGTCAAAAAAAGCTACCTTGCATGTAGTATATTGAACATTCTTTGTGTGTGTGTGTGTGTGTGTGTGTGTGTGTGTTTTCATCTAAAAACGTAATGGCATCATGACAAAAACCTGGCATTTAAAAGGTTAAAATTCTGAAAATTAATGAATATTTGATATTTATGATTAGGACTGAAGATGGTTAAAAAAACAACCTCAATTAAAGTAGAAAATAATATTAATGTATAATATTTTTATAGCCTGATCTTGAAAAGCACACTTTGTGTGCAGAGCAGTGTGCACAAAATATAATAATGTATAAAAATCGATGGTGCTGATTATCATTGGCATATCCCAGCCTGTGATTACCAAAAAATAATCTACTTAGCATGTAGTATATTGAAAATACTTCATTCATCAAAAACATAGGGGCATCATGACAACAAACCTGTATTTTAAGGGTTAAAATTCTAAAAATGTATAAAAATTTGATATTTGTGATTAGGACTGATGTTGGTAAAAAAAACATTTTGTGCGCAAAGCAATACGAGTGTGTGTAATAATAAAGTGAGCCCTTAAGGGTTAAAATATATGCAATAAAGGTCAACAATACTCTTTTTAACGACAAATCTAACAAATATCTCCACCTACAGGTACATCACTTCCTTAGAGACGGGCAGCCAGCCGGTCACAGACATCTTCCACTTTGTTGTTTATGACGGAGACAACAATCGCCTTGACAACCAGATGTGCACCATCACCATCACGTCTATGCTCAGACAGCCGCCGGTGGTCACAGTCCGCAGCGGCATCAAGGTAGACACACATGAATCAGAGCAGAAACACACACATCAACACAGACACACACACACACACACACGCACACACACACACACAGGCCCAATTCTAAAATGATCCTAATATATAAAAGACTACAGTTTTATGGCCGGTACAGTACATAAACAGTCTTGTACACACAAACTGCACACTGTTATTTCCCCTCCATTAACTCGCCTGCTCATAAGAGACTGAAATCCTCAAATACTCTTTAGTTGTTTTTTTTTAAAAGCAGCTTCAGTTTTCAGAAAAAGTCATTAAGGAGACAAATGAAGCAGAGGAAATCATCGCCCACTGTCACATGTCGTCTCTCAGAAAGCATCAGATCAACCCTGCTGGTGACTGACTGTTACTTAGCACATTTACTGTACTCAAATACAAAGTTGAGGTATTTGTACTTTACTTGAGCTTTTACTTTCTTTTCATGTCGCTTTCTACATTTATTCTACGACATTTCAGAGGTAAATATTGCCCTCCATATAAGCTCCCCCGTGCTCCTTATATTACGATGTTACCAGCAGCTGTTGACCCCGAGCTTCACTTTATGTTCATATTTATATAAATTATTGCTCAGACTGCACTATCGTCTCTTGTTTAATGTACATTTGTGTGTTTTTAATGTTGTGTTGTTTTTACGTTGTATCTTTGAGTGAAGCTAAAAACAGATTTACGGTGAGGTGGACAATAAAGTCTCTCTATCTCTATCTATCTCTATTGCCTGACGCTGTCCGTCAGCGTTTCATGAGCATGTAACCGTTGTCAAGTGACGTCACGCGTGCACGTTGCCTGTGGACGTGGGACGTGGCTTTTGGCGTCACACTCGTACACTGAGAGCACTGACAAAGCGGCATGTTTTTTGGCGCACTGTGAATGACATAACAGTCGAGAAGTGCTGCTGATCGGTTGGTAGTAATGTGAATCCTGGACAAGAAGTTAGCCATTGATGCAGGGACGACACTGTGTGTGTGCGTGTGTGTGTCTCTGGTGGAGGAGGAGGGAGAAATGATGTCAGACCTAATGAGGGTTACACTGGTGCTCGCTGCAGAGCCTCCCTCAGGGATGAATCCTGTATCAGCACTGCAGAGCTGCCCCTCCAGAAACATACAAAGTGAAATCTCAAAGGTCTCTACTTTCAAACATCTCCTTTAGTTAGCTGGGAGGCCTTTCTTTAAAGCAGCAATCGTCTCAAAGTACAACACAAAGTGGTACTCCTGCAGTGGTTACACCTGATAACAGTCTGAATCGTTTTGGGAAACTAAAAAGAACAACATAAAGGTGGAAGCAACTCCCAGACAACAAACCTCAAGCAGCACTTGATAATTTGCCAACTTTCTCAGCCCTTCAGACTTTCTTCAAGCATTTTGAATTAATTCTCAATAAATCTAAAACCAAATGACTCAAATCTGGTAAAAACAAAGACTTTATATTGATTTTTCCCATTTGTTCACACCACAGAGAATAACAGAACCAGCATTAAATTTATTTTTAGTTTTAAGGACAAAGCATGTTTTCTGAATGTGTATTTATGACACAAAAGTTTTTGTTTTTTCCATCAACTCCTTTATTAACATCTTATACCCACTAGTCTGGAGTGGGAGAGGACATTGTGCTGCTGTTTGAGATAGAAATAAACAAAGTGAAAAGTAACCAACAGATTTTGAAAAGAATCAAAACATGAACAAAAACATTTTAATTGAATCCCGTGTAGCTGGTTGTGTGTTATTGATTCGCTTGTTGGACCTGTTTATTCACAAAAATACCTTTTATCTGGTGCCGTCTCTCTGCTGCATCTTTTCAATCCCTTTCACTGATTTTAATCAAAAGTATGTGATTAAAAGTCGTCAGTCCTTATTTGACCTGTGTGCTCCTCTTACAGTTGCAACCAGCAAGTGTCCTCTTAGGAGGGAGGGGAAATAAAAGCAGAGCATGTTTTCTTACATCCAAATGTCTGACCATTTAGAGGCAAACCTTTACTTTTTGGCAACATGTGAATGTAATAAATGACCCTAAAAGCCAAAATACATGAGTTATTTGCGTATTTTGTTTTTAGGTCCAAGAAGGCAGCCGAGTGCAGCTATCTACCAATCACATCATAGTGTCGGACCTGGACACGCCCAAGAAGGACCTGCTGGTTTGGCTCATCAGTCCTCCAAAATACGGCTTCATCGAAAACACCAACAGAGGTGAGACTTTGATTTATCAGCACTCTGATGTTTAGAGTTTAAGAGTTTAAACTTAAGATTATGGACTTGGTTGAATCCAAATGTCCACTTGTCCACAACACACTTGCAGACTTGTGGACTTTGCAGGTGAGTTTACAAGAAGCCTGCGAGTGTAGAGGACTTTCCAAAACCACAATTTATCAAGTCCTCAAGAGGCTTCAGGTGGACTTTCTGCAGACATCCAGATAGTCCGCTTCACCATAATTCACTTGTTTAACAAGGCAAAGCAGCTTTATTTGTATTGCACATTTCATACAGCAAGGCAATTCAAAGTGCTTTACAGAGCAATAAAATATAAAATATATTAAAGAACAGAGACTTACGATGAAAGTGTAAAGAGAAAAGAAATAAAAGGTCAAATTAATTACTAAATGATTTATTTTTTTCTCTTAAATCACCATCAAAAATAACAAAAGTGCAGACAAAAGGTTTCAACTTACACCATAAGAACAAAAGTATTGGGCCACACCTCTTAATCATTGGTTTCAGGTGTGTCATTCAGTCCCATTGACACAGGTGTATAAAATCTGGGTGAATGGGCAAAAATTCCCACAGACACACTCCAAAATCTTGCACAAAGCCTTTCCAGAAGAGTGAAAGCTGTCATAGCTGCAAAAGGGAGGAACAACTCCATATTAATGCCTGTGGATTTGGAACGGGACGTCATAAAAGCTCCTGTAGGTGTAATGTGTAAGAGGCCCAATACCTTTGTCCATAGAGTGTAAATTCAATTTCGGTTTTATTTATAAAGCCCATTATCACAAATCACAATTTCCCTCAGAGGGCTTTACAGCATACGACATCCTTCTCTCCTGAGGCCCTCACAGCGACTGAGGAAAACTCCCCCTCAAACAAAAGATAAAAAGATTAATTAAAATGATTTAAAAATCAAGTTTGAAAATATGTTTGTTATCATTACAGGCTGGAATAAGCAATATTAAAAGAGGAACGTTTTGCCCACAATTCATCGCAAAACAGACCTGACACTCTAATTTTCCAATTGCTGACTAAAAACAAACAATGCATTATTGTTTTAAAAACGTACTTGAATCATGTAGGCCAGAAATAACATTCAACCATATGATAATACAGAAATATGTAGACGTATAGGTAATCAAATTGCATTTTATTACTGCAGCCTGTAATACCAAATGTAAAGGCTAAGAAAATTGACCGAAAAACATCAAAAGGAGGTCTTTCAATGTAAGAAATACCCAACAAATTTAGTCATAGTGCCCTTATTTACAAACGTTTCTGTGTGTAAACATGCAGCCGGCAGTCTCTGCGTGATGACAGTGAACACGTCACAGCACATACGACTGAAGTCTGCGAGGAGTCAGTCTGCAGGAAAACATTTGGATTCAGCCGATGTTTCTTTTCTTCTTCATGTCGCTCACGTAAGGTTACAAATCAGAACATGCAATAACAAATATGAGCACATGTGACACAGTGTTACTTCTGTGCGCACGTATGCAGTCACACCTGCATTTCCCTGAATAATTTTCATATTTCTATTGATGTCACACTCGTACGCACACAATCCCAAGTTGAATTCCCCGCGGTGTCGCTGCCATCTGTCACAGCCTGATTATGTTGCGGGTTAGCACTGCCAGATAGCCGGCTACAGATGGAGCCATTGTTGAAGGCCCAATTTTGTCTGCATGCTCGCTCAGCTGCCGCTGCACTTTTCTTCTGTCCCTCACAAGAATTGTTTGGAAACATGAAAAAGGTGAGATGAGTTGAAAAGGAACTGATCCCCTCTGGGAAAACGTGTCATTGTGCGAGCAGAGTGGAAATCGAAAATCAAATAAAACACTTGGACATTGACAGAAATGGCAAAAAAAGCAAAAGATGCTCACAGTAAAAGTGATACAGTTGGGGTCAGAAGTGCATAACATTTGGAGCTTGTCGATATTTTAGAGAATTGTTGAGGGTGTGTGAAGTTTCATGATTCGCACATTAGGGGTTTTACACAATAGTCAACGATCAAAACATTTAGTCGCCACTTTGCATTGTTGTTGACTACTCTCTATGGTTTTTGTTTGCTGCACACATAAAGCAGCTTTGTGCATATAATACACACTACACACTGGCTCTGCTATTCTCCAAATAACCCACTTTGCTCTTACAACATTTATTTGAAAAATATTTAAAACACACAGAATTTAAGCAAAGAAAAGACTGAGATATATCTGAGATACGGGGGTTACCATCTTGCTCTGTTGATGTCATTGAGAGTTGGATTCTGTGCTGTAGCGATATCCATAGTGGGGAAGTTCCCACCAAAAAAAATCCCCTTTTTGTATAATTGAATAACTCATAAAACCGAACTTTTCATAAAAACACGTGAACAAACATCAGAGTGATGAGAACTACCTTCAGTGACAGAAATCACCTTTGGGAATAATGTGTTTGTTGTGTACTTTGAGTTTTTCGTTTGGCCTCCGTCCCATTCATTAACACAGAGGGGCGGGCTTTATGACCTATACTGCAGTCAGACACCAGGGGGCGATCCAGATTGAAAAGCTACACTTTGGGGGAGCTGTCATATTGTCCATCTTTACATAAAGTTCATAGTTGCTGTAGTCAAACGCCATCTGCAGCTCGCACAAGCATGCTGGAGATTTAGTCCAATCAGATCGCAGCTCATTTGTAAACAGCCTCTCAGAGCAAAGGTGGAGGAAGGTGGGTCATTACTCTTCGTACACTGGTTATATGAGATGTTTTTGACCAGAAAAATACACAATCTCATATGTGTGCCATATGCATGAACACAGCAAAAGTTATCAAAAATAAAGAATGAAAGTTTATAAAATGAGCTAAACAGTCCCTAAGTGTTAAAGCCATGGCTACATTTTTTTTTAAGCAACAGCAGAAAAAAACAGTTGAAATGTAAAGCTGCACCGTTCATTTTTAAGAACAGATGTGAAGGTGTAGTCATACAGATTAGGCTCGGCTATATTACATGCACAAAGAGTTATCAGATGTAATGAAGGATGCGTGCAGTCACATATTTATATTGTCTGCTGCAGTACATAAGCAGCTGGCTCCGGTCTTCTCCCTCTGCGTCCTTGATGGCTGCTGGAGCAGAGGGACTATCGTTGGTATTCAGCAGAGGCGCTCAGCAGTGTGAGGTGACTGGATCGCTGCTGTCACCGAGGCACAGGGGAGGCCGGTCGGTGTCAATGTGTCGCCTGTTTGTCTCAACAAAACCAACAGGTCTTGCAACGACATGCAGATGCACGGAAACACAAAAGGCATTCACCCACATGTGTTCTGCATTTTCATGATTACATTAAGGAACAACATACAGAACAGAAAACACACCTACATACATATGCTTTATTTATATGCAAATCAGCTTCCAGCTACCATTTATATTTGTGTGGTTAGACAGAGACAGGCACACATTATGCATTGTGATTTTAATAGCTGGTGCAGGAGCATTTAAACATGCATACGCATATATCAGTGCATGTTTATATTATAAGTAAAAGTTAGGCTGAGGTTAGCGATGTTAGTTGGTCCATCAATCAGTCCACTACTTTTTTTAATTTCATAGAATGAGTACTGGTGTGCATTAGTCAAATTATTTAAAATTTGCCTCAGAATGCTTTACAAGCTTTGCAACACACAACAGCCTCCAGAAAATAGCCTAATGTTTGTCATCTATCACTCATTCATCCATTTATTTCATTTAGCATCATACATTTTTTCTCAGCTGTACTTTCAAATAACTGATACATACATTCATACAGACTTGATTATAGCTATTTAAAAATTTCCTTGGAGACCAAAATTAATTTCTTCAGCAAAGGGGAATAGGTTTTTAGTAGAGAATGCCTTTAAAGTAACTGTAAATGTAAAAGTTAAAGATATTTAACCCTTAGGGACTATTTTGCGCTTTTCATTCTTCATTATTTAATAATTTTGGGGGTGTTCATGCATATGGCATACATTTTGGCAAGATTGTGTATTTTTGTTTAATCTCGGAATTTCCAGCTCAGCTCCAACAATAAGTCCAAAATTTCTGTTTTGTTTTTTTCATCTAAAAACATAGTGGCATCATAATAAAAACCTGGCATTTAAAGGATTAAAAATTATTGAATATTTAATATTTATGATTAGGACTGATATTGGTTAAAAATTAACTCAGCGAAAGTACAAAGTAATATTAATGTATACATTTTTTAAAGCTTGATTTTGAAAAGCACATTTTGTGCGCAGAGTGATGCGAGTGTCACTCTGTGTGTAATATCAAAGCGAGCCCTTAAGGGTTAACTCATTCCCTGCTGTCTACTCGTATATGGATTATTGTCAGCTCTTCATTAGTCTAGTTTAATATGAGATAGACGGAGATGTCAGCAGGGTTGCTTTTCTTTTTTTTTCGTTCTGAAATCAGCAGATAACATGTCTGAGATGGGATTGTTTTTTTCTCTGGTGGCTGCAGGTAATTTCCCATCCTGATCAGATTATCAGAGGTCAGATAAGAGACTCCCGTCCCTCACTTTATGTCAGCCACATGATGGAGATGTGATGTGATTCACTGTTGTGCCTCAAACACACACACACACACACACACTATTCAGCTATTCCCTGCAGAGCCCTGACTCAGCTCACCACAGACTCATCCATCTTCTGTGACGACGGCGCTCACGCTTTGTCTCAAACTTCAGAGATTTCAAGGTTGATTTTCACTACGACTCTCTGTTGAAAGCTGTGAGTGACAGAATCGAAGGGAACTGTAAAAGAGTCTCGGTGCAGCCATCCCGCATCCAAACTGCCAGACAAAAGGAGAATAAAAAAGGCAGTTTGGGGAAAAGAGACAAGTTGTGCTGTCGTTCAGCAGTCAGATGATGGAAGTGACGGCACGTTAACCGTCGCCTGAGAGGAACACGAGTCTTGTGTTACAGGACGGTGAACGCAGCAGTGTACAAAGTGCTGCTGTGATGTGAACTCAACTGCAAGATACACATGAATGTGACAAAGTGACACAACTTCTTAGGACAGGTTTCCAAAAATATCAAAAACTGGAGGCCAGATTTCTAATATCTGTTTCTTTCTATCCTCCCGTCCATTAGGAGGCTCAGTTAGCGGCTCGCGGGTCGTCACACCTGACGTGCCTTTCTCCGTGGAGGACCTGACGTCTGACCACATCTTCTACGTCCAGGACAGCCAGGACCAAGCTGAGGCCAAACAGGACATCTTCAGCTTCTACATCAGTGACGGACAGAGCCAGACAGAAGCTTTCAACGTCGAAATCGACATCCAGGTAGCTGGTTTCTATCCACTATAACTTCTTAAATTGTGAAGCAAGTATTCTTTCTTGTTAACATATAATAAATATCCAGATTTGTTGTTTTATGTAACTTATATTAAAACTACAGACACATTTTCTTTACACTCATTCTTCGAAGAGGAAGAACACGTCGTTTCCTTCAGCCCCTCAATCTGTTCTAGTTATCACCATTATCATCCCCTTGTTACATAAATGCTTCTGTCCCTGAAACCCTGTGATCCCTTTATCATCTGAACAGTGAAATAACAACTTAAATGAGAGTCTGTTCAATGGAGGTCTGCACTCTGAAGTTACTGGTAAAAGTTAATCTGTTACGGAAAAAACTTTGCTGATTTTCAACCTGCTTCGTATTTCGACAGTGTGTGTAGTATGTGTTAATGAAGTGTGGTGAACTTACCGCTTATCAGCGACCAGATCTCCCTGCTTATTCGCCAGCTCAAATCCACTGCCGTGTCCAGAGTGTGTTTTAATGGGGTCACCCAAGTGGGACACTGACTTCTGCAGGGGTGGCATGAAATACGAGCGCTGCTGCGGGAACACATTTCGGCATCGCTTTAATTTGCCATTTTTTTTCTCCACTACCCATAACTGCTTTAATTACTGACATTGCAATGTCTGACATTCCTGTTCATAGTTTAGTTTAAAAGATTAATAGATCAACGAATCACAACACAACAGAGCAGAATAACACCACACAAATATAAAATAAAGCTTCCATACTACAAAGTAAGTATAAAATGCCAACAAAAAAGTGCCAAAAAAATAAAAATAGATAATCCTGTGTAAACCATAGATGTGTTAAGAAGATCTGGATACAGCGTGAAGGCAGAGCGTTGTTCGTTCCTAAGAGAGCCGCTCAGTCGAAGCATGAAAAGCAGAAAAAAGCTCTATTTCCGCAGTATGAAAGTACCTGGATCTTTTGCACTACCTATGAGGCGCGAGCACGACAGACTTAAGGCGGCCGAGTTTACCTGAGCGGGTAACTTACACCTGCAGAGCGACTTCCTGTTTAGCGCTTCCCTAGCTTTTATGGCGGTCTAAAAACTTTGATCTTGCGGCTTTTTAAGACTTTCCAAATCAAACTAGATGACTTAAATCTAGACAGTGAAATGAGTCGTTTTAACGTATTGTTTAACTGTAATGAAAGATTGCTTGTTACCAGCTAGCCGCCATATTATTATTTTTTTAACTTTCGTCTGGTGCAGTGCATTCTGGTAATTGTAGGTTTCCACCTCTTGAGCAAAAGTGAGCGCACACAGCCCTTTTTCTCTGTTTTCTCTGAGTGTTTCCATCTTTTTACTGCGTGGACAGCCCAGGTTTATGGAAAGACCCTCTCATCATTTCTTGTCTTCAGAAGAGCTCAGTAAAGGTTTCTGATTTTTATTTATCATAATCATCCCAATCTTTTCACCCAACCTAAGACCAAAACACACACTGACTAATGCACTTTAATTTAGTTGAGACTTTACAGCCTCACGCTCCATCGGTAATTTAGGAATGGACCGTCTCACACAGCAGTAAACCATTATCCTTGATCTGCAGGAGGCTTCATCTGAGGAAAAATAAAAACAGCTCCATCCTCAAACTGTCAGCCCAAACAAACTCTGCATCCCAATCAATCACTTCAACCCGTTTTACTTCTTGAGTTAAATTGATGAGGCTGTCATTGAGCTGTTAAGTGTGTGTGTGTGTGTGTGTGTGTGTGTGTGTGTGTACGTGAGCTGTTTGCATACTGTAAATCTCTGAGTGTGTGCTTGTAGAGGTGGTAGTCAATGCAAAATAATCTGTTTGATCGCAGGAATCTGGGAGCGTGTCATTATCTTCTGAAGAGTTTTCTTCATTTTTCTCTGCAGAGTAAAGAGGACAGAGAACCCGTGGTGGCGGTCAGCAGCATCCATGTGGAGGAAAACTCTGGAGTCGTCATCACCAACTCGTCACTCAGCGTCCACGACCCGGACACACCGGAGAACGAGATCCTCTTCACCATCATCAGGAAGCCTCACTACGGTGAGCACAGTGGTTCAAATATTATTGAGTACATTTACCAAAGTACTGTACTTTAGGGAAAATTTGAGACACTTGTACTTTACTTAAGTCTGTTCTTTTCATGCCACTTTGTACTTCTATTTTACTACATTTCAGAAGGAAATATTGAACTTTTTACTGCACTACATTTATCTTTAGTCACTAGTTACTTTACAAAATAAGATTTCTGCATAAAGAGCAAACAAAACTACCTACTACCCAAGAATTAATACAAGTACAGCTGAAACACTTAGTTGGTTTATCATTTATCAGCCGACTGATAGAACATTAGTGAGTAACTATTTCTGATAAACATTTTAGTTGTTTTCTAATTTATTTTGAATAATTTTATGATTTTTACATTTTTAAAAACTTTATGGATGGGGTACTTTTACTTTTAATACTTTATGTACATGTTCCTGATTACACTTTTACATGCAACAGAGTATTTTTACAGTGTGGTATTAGTATTTTTACTTAAGTATTGAGTCTGAATACTTACACTCAGGGTAGTCTAGATAAAAAAATATTGCAGTCTCATGCAAAAACTGCAGTAAATCCTTATGACTAATAAGTTATGAATATTTACTTAAGTCTGTTCATGTTTCTGATTATTTTTCCTTTATTTTACTTAAGTAACATTTTCCATGCAGGACTTTAATTTCTAAAAGAATATTGTTACACTGTGATATTAGTATTCTTACTTAAGTAAAGTATCTGAATACTTCCTCCACACACAAACTACCATATAAAGCATCACACTCAGGATAGTCTTAAAGTAATGCAGTCTAATGCAAAAACCCTGCAATAAATCCTACCTTTGTTATACTGATAGAGGTTATGACTATTTACTCTGCTCTCTGTAATATAAATAGGTTTTACAAACATATTAGAAGCACCTCTTATCATCAAAATGACAACAAAATTGAAAACGGCTAAACATTTAAACATCGATGAAGGAAGAGTCTATTCCAGGACTCATGTATGAGATTGAAATTGAAGTTAAGATAGATGTACCTGGGGAACTGAGTATCAAAATTTACACTGCAGAAGTTCAAATTTTTCTCTGGATTCTGAGCTCGACATGTTGACGTATCTGATGAGAGTTTTCCTCAAATACACATTTCGGTCTCTTTAAATGCCAAAGTTGGCACAAAAATCTTGTATCAACACGCAAAAGCAAACTGTGTATCTGCTGCACAGTGTTAATGCAAGGTGCTATTCATACAAATGAAATGTCTGAATGAAGATTTTTCTGCTGCTTCTGTAGACATTCACACATACACACACACATACACACACACATCATAAGCTGTCTTTTATTTCACGGTAATCATGTTGCCTTAAGATCAAGGCCTACTTGATCCTACTACCGAAGAAAAACATTCAGTGGTAGCGCAGACATGTAATGATCTTATTTATGTAAATCTTAATGATATAGCACTTACTTAAAACACAAACACCATTCAGCCGTCAAACACTGCTGGCGACCAGCGGATTATATGCAGAGCACATGTGAGAAACCGATGAACAGAAAAATGTATCGCATTAACTTATCTCTGCAAAAATCCATCAAAGACAATCACGCAGAAAGACAGTGATTTTTTTAAGGTGGTAAAAATACATTTTGCTGCGTCCCCTGTCCAAAGCCATACATTGCTTCGCTGGTGGTACTCCTGTCTGCTTCTCCAAACTGGGGACGTGCTGACCGCCACCTACTGTAGCGAATACACTGACAATGGATAAGTACCTCATAAAACCCAATTTAAAAGATCAGAACTGTCCATTTAAGTAGTAATTATAGCATCATAATTGCTGTTTTTAACATATAATTGAGATGTCAGCCACAGAAGAGCTTTAATAGCAGATTCTCTTTTATTCACAAACACACAGAAACAGCACATACGGCACATACGCGCTGGAAAAAATCATGCAAACAGATGTGTAGTCAGTTTATTAGCATATAGACCCACATACACAACACATATACTATCAGATGTTCCCTCTACACACACACATACACACACACACACACACACACACACACACCACAAACTAATAAGCAGCCCAGCAGAGAGTTATGCTGAGGGGTATCCAGCATGTTGATAGTAAATTGTTCTGAACTTGATGGAGACGAACACACACTCTCTCTCACACACACACACACACACTCGTAAACACATTACTCTCACTTCCGACACTCAAACAGTTTAAAAGAAGACAAACACACCGTTCGCCCGCTGCAGCGGCGCACACTGACTGCAGCCATTCCTCACACACTCGCCGCACACGACCGTGCGACACACACTCAAATCAACTGACCTCCAAACACTCTGTTTTCCTGACGTCCCCCTCTCCCTCCCAAATTGAGTTTTCTTTCCTGGCTGCCAAAGCTTTGGTAGACTAAAAGAAATTGCTTCACAAAAAAACCCATTTTTTTACCGGACAAAAAATATATTTCTTACTCAGCAATATATCATTTTACCCAATTTTAAAAGTTAACAGAATCAGAAACTGGGTAAAAAATCCAATAAAAGAAAGTGAAGAGCAGTAATAAGTAAAATTTGTCACATTGGAGTGATGTCAAAGGAGACAAAAAATATGCTGTTTTACTAAATTTGCATAAAGGAAAGAAAAATCCATCCCATGAGGAGCCACTTAGATAATTCTGTGTGTGAGATGTAGAAAACTGGCTTTAATAAAGTCACCAAACACCAGAGATTTGAAGCATGGGGAATGGAGCTGCAGCGACACAAAGAAGTGGCTTCTTCTGGCTGCATAAATTACCAAAGGAAGACAGGCAGTGTTAATTAAATAACTTTATGTATTTATAAACACTTTTAATTGGAAAATTAGCTGTCAGCTACAGTAATGTTAGCAGAGAAATGTAAGTTTTAGTGATTTCACTTTGTATAACAAGCATCCAGTTAAGCACCAGATTAATATAGAGTCAATGCTTTACTTTGATTTAACATTTAAAATTAGTTAATTGACATTTTCTAATTTACTATCTAGGCTCAAATAACTGGATTTCATGATTTCCTTTTTTTTTTTCAAAATGTGATTTGAAGTTTCCAAATTACAAATTGAATCTCCTGAGACACATTGCCCATTTTATTTAACTAAGGTAGAAAGAGAAAAACATAATAATTTACTAAACCTGGACGTTTTTGAAGCAACATTTCCTGTGGAGCTTTATTGTCACCTAATGTCAAGTTAAGTTAAGTTATTTAAATGCACATATTTGCACATCCACCTATGTCAGTTGCAGGTACATTAGAAAATATCACAATTTATTGATTATACTTATAGTTTCTATACTATAGTGTAATCGATAAACGGTGAAGCTGAGAGAGAGCAGCGCGTGGGATGGGCTGTCAAATGTGTGACCGTGGTTCAGTCATGAGCCTGGTTTGTATTTTAAACTTATTTGCATTTTTTTAATGATCTGGTGAAGATTAGGAGGAATTTCAGCTCAAAAAACACATCTACTTTGAACACCATTAGCTTACATTTCCTCACAATCATATGAAATTATTTTGGTCTTGATGACAGTGCTCAAAATACCAGCTCACCAGATGACCCTCATGGATTTGTCCACCTAAAAATGTCCATTTGGTAATTGCTGGGTGTTATTTTCAACACTTCCCCACTGCCAGACACCTGCTGGGGGTCATTCCTCATCGCAGCCCCCCCCCCCCCCCCCCTCTCCTCCCCAGTAAAAGCTCCATAAAGCAGCCGGTGAAACCAAGTGCGCCCCCGCCATAAAACCAGCAGCGTGTACGGCTGATGGGACAGAGAGCAGGAGAGGAGTGATTTTGTTCAGGACGATGTGTCCCAGGCAGCTCGTCTTTCTAACAGGCTGCCTCTCCACTGTACTCACACACACACACACACACAGAGAGAGAGAGAAAAGTGCACAGATTTATCAGAAAAGACCCTTCCTAATAGAAATGTCAGGATGCTGCAACTCTTCAGCACACGCTGACACACACAGAAACAAAGTTGCATCATGCAATTGAACTTGTGTCGATTCAGCGAAAACTGCCAAAAAATAAATCACTCATGACTAAAATTATGCCCTTCGGTTCATTTTCAAAGCATTATTTCATGTCAACATTAGGCAGTTACATGTATACTGAGTAATATATTATTTTACAATTTGTGTCTTTAATTAGCACATCACAGATCTGTTGGTTTCAACATACTGACGGTGGCCTGCTGGTTATATTGCAGGTTGTTTTGCTGCTGCTGGCTGCAGTGCTCTCACTCAGTACTGGAAAATATGGTCCAGGTCCAAGTCTCCACTGTCACTATTTAGTGAAAGAAAATATCAGGCAATTTATATATTTTTTGTACTTGATAATATTGGTCCACTACCAGCCTCAGAAAGTAAAAAAAAGGAAAACTTTAAAAGAATTGACAGAAATATTTTTAAAATGTATGTGTTTAAGGTAAAAAGAGAGTGTGTGTGTGTGTGTGTGTGTGTGTGTGTGTTTCCGCTCATTATGCTCCAGGATTTACTCTCAAATCCCATTTAAACCTGGGCTTTGATTTAAGAAGCGGTGTAATTTAGTGGAATCTAAAAAGTCTCATTAGTTACTACAAAGACCTTTCCCGTTTTTCACGCACCGTACGGGAAACTCAAACGTCCTCCATTTGACTGAGATAATCGCCGCACTTAACCAGATGCAGTTTGAGGTGCTTCTTTATTCAGCTACCACACACCTACACCCTCTTCAAAATCAGACGTTCATTAATCTTTTATTCCCTCAGGCAAACTCCGCAGGCGGCAGTTTTACTCGCAGCCGCTGGAGAACGGCCGGGTCCTCACGGAGGAATCTACGTTCACCTACCAGGACGTCTTGGACCGGCTGCTGGTCTACACACCTGAAACCGTCAGCGGGGGTGCAGATGAGATGAGTTTCACCCTCACAGACGGCATCCATACGTACACGGGCCACCTGGAGTTCACCATGGACGTGAGGAGGAGCGAAGGACCCAGAATGACCGTAAACAGAGGCCTGCAGCTCCCAGCAGGTAAGAGAGGAGGACGAAGGGTCATATCAGCACTTTGTGTTAACCCTTTAAAACCTGGATCCATATCAAATTTGTGGTGCTGCATTTAGACACCATTTAAACCTGTGTGCACAACTTGGAAAGAAATGTTTAGAAAATTGAAAAAAAAAAAAAAGTAAAAGGCGACAAGAAAATGTATTGAAAATGAGCTGAGGGGGTTTAGAGATTATCCAGAAAAATAAAATTAAATGTCCTGAAAAATATATTTATAACTTCTATCATATATTGAAAATGATGCTACATACATACACACTTTCTTAAGGTCATTTTCTTGTTTTTTTTTTTTTGTTTGTTTATGTCCTTTTCTCTTTTTTTGGTGCTTATTTTTAGATAATTCTCTTGTAATTTTTTTAAAACTTATTTCTTGTTCATTTTTGTGGGTATTTCTTACCACGTTTCTGAAAGAAATCCAGCCAATTTGCTCAGGTTTCAAAGGATTAATACAAGGTCTCAGCAGAGTCATAGAGAGTGAGAAAAGTGGTAAATTAAGCTTTCAGGAGGAGATAAAGACACAGAGTGCTCTGAATTGTTTCAGGATCTTCGTCTAAGATCACAGAGCAGAACCTGAAGGGTACGGACATCGACTCAGACAGCCTGAAGCTCCGGTACGTCCTGACCAAAGACATTCAGGCCGGAAAACTCCAGCTCAGCAAGAGCGGACGTGTGGAGAAGATTTCTGTTAAAGGTCCCGTTCAGAGCTTCACTCAGGACGACGTCAACAAAGGTTTGTTTATCTCGTCTTCTGTCTTTCTCCAACTTTTCTAAAGAAGCTCCACACTCTTCTCTCTTATTTGTACAGATGTAACCACTGAGAAAGTCTGGCTTTCTATTTTGTGAGATTTTTGTGTGATTTACTCACCATATTTCACTAGAGAGGTCATGTGACAATATTAGTCCCATGCAAAGCGGTATCTTGGTGATTCAGGATTGTTGGGAAAGTTTTCTGCACGGTGGGGTTTTGTTTTTTCCATGCCTGTTTTTGGCTCATTAATTATGTAGGTTGTGTTGACAGTTATAAAGTTTGATAGCATTTTGGATGCAAATTTAGAAGTTATGCAACACTACAAGCAGACATAACATACACCACATTTTTGGTTTGTCATTTCTTTTCAAAATGCATCACCAGCGACCCTTTAAGCGACCAAATATGTGCTCAACTTGGATGCATGCACTGTTCAAGCAGGCGTTTTAGGTTGCCCTTGGTGTCCTACTCTCTTACTCAGTCTTGACATCATATCTGGGCGATAATAAATTTGAGAAAAATACACTTTTTCTCACTCGATACAATATAATACACTTTATTGTATTACACTTTCGATGCACTTTATTCTCCAATCGTTTAATTTAATACGATACGATACGATACGATACGATACGATACACTAGACTCTATTGTCCCTGCTTTAATGAACGTAAAAGATGTTTGAAGAGATTTTTACATCTTAACTTGATTATTAAAATGCATTGATTCTCCCCAGCAGTTCATTTGACGTATGGAGCTGACGTAAAAACAACGCTAAGTTGACGATGTGTACTTGTTTACAGGCCTGCTGCAGTACAGCCATGAGAAAGGGGAGAGGGGAGGCAGCCTGTCGTTCAAGTTCAACCTGGTTGATCCAGAGGGCAACAAACTGATCGACCAGTCCTTCTTCATCAGTGTGCTCGGTAGGGTTTCCTCCATCCTCTGTTAACCTTCAGCGCTCAAATCAAGGCTCAAGTGTTCCTTCATTTGGTGGAGAGAGGGAGGCAATTACTGCAGATTTATCCCTTTGTCCTGCATGCTTGCTGATGTGCACTGCACTGTGCACACACCCTGCATGTGAATTGTGTCCAGCCACCTTTTGTACAAGCCACTGTTGTTGAATAGCTTTATTTCATAGATAATAGGGCACCACAGAGTGTGGAGAGATTTTTAAAAAAGGACTCAAAACATTACTTTTTAGCAGAACTTATGACTTTTAGGTGACTTCTTGCTGGTTGCTCTACTTGCTTTAATGCTCTTATTTTTTATGACTTTTAAATATGCTTTTATTTTGGGGTTTTTTTTGTTTTTATGTTAATGCTTTTATCTTGTAGAGATTTGTTCCAAATGTGAAGTGCATTACAAATCTATTATTATTATTTGTAGTAGTAGTAGTAGTAGTATTATAATTTGCCTCCTTTCACGCTGAAGCTGTCTTATCAAATAAAGGAAAAAAGCCCAAAAATAATTTTAAAGGCAAATTTACAAGGCTTCCTTTAGAGGCAACATATAAATAAGGCAGCATACCAAACAATAATGCTGACCTAAGGCCAGTCAATTAAACGAGAGAAACAATTACAAAAAAAAAACCCTAAAAATAATAATAACCCATACTAATGGGAGAAAACATAATTCCAAGAATAAAAGAAGTAAACACAGAAATAGTATAATAACAATAGTAATAGTAATAATATAATTAAACACAATCAAGACAGAACAAAATAATAAATTAAAAGACAAACTACAAACAGATGAATTAAAATAGATAACATTACATAAAAGCAAGTCTTAAAAAATGAGTTGGTGTTGGTATAGACAAATAAATATGTTTTTTTCTTAATATGTACGTTTATATTTGAAAATTTCAGGGCTGCTTTTTTGGGAATGCCAATGCAATCCTCTACATCATCAAACTTCAGTGTCTCTTATCCAGCTGGGTAGTTTCTCATGTCGCCTGTGACGCCTAAAAACACCAAACTTTATGTTTCCACTCACTTCCTTCTGGGGACTCAGCCAAACCTTTGCAGCGGTTCTTCTAATGCTGCTGCTGGCGACTGAAGGATCGTCAGTCCCTCACGGTTGAACAGCATCCTGATTCTCTCATATCTTTCCCAGCTCACGTTTTCTGTATTATTCCCTCACTTTTTTTATGACTTTTTTTCTCGGTTCTGCTCCCTCAGATGTGACGACTGTGGAGCTCTCTGTTCATATCTCTTCCTACCACGCTGCCCTCTGATTACTTCCCTGTGCTTCTCTCAATCTTTCCTAATCCGTTTGTCCAAATCTCCCACACTGATATCCCTCTTTCACACCTCCTGATATGCTTTACTTCCTCCTTTGCCGTCACCCAATTTAAACTTTTTCCAGTTTTGGACTTGTAGTTGTGCCGTTCCTCCATTTCTCCAGCTCCCAATGAACCCCTCTGCTCCGCTCAGGGCCGGCTGTAGCCATTTTGGTGCCCTAGGAAAGATGGGATTGGAAATACTAATACTAACTAATTATGACATCATTGCAGTGTATCAGAGACATTCACAGTGTAAATCCTGCTGGTGTCTGCCGTCTGATCTGCAGCTGGACTCAAACATGAGCAAATCCAGACTGTTACTCCACTGCATCAAGTCTGTTCATTCTACTTCAATTTGACAATGAACTACATTTAACAGTAATACAACAACAACAACAACAACAACAACATGAACAACAATAATAATGAAAACAGCAGCTACTCGGAGACCACACATTATTGTCTAAATGTCCCCGCTTCATGATGTGTAGATGCAGATTAGACGTTTCTTCTCCAGCAGCTGCTGGGAGCTTCTGCTAAAGACACCTGATTCATCTGGACACTTATGGAGGACATTAACCGATTACTGCACAAGCAAAGACATGAACCTGCAGCAGACAGTGTATAACAAACACCTGCTGAGACACCTGTCAGACAATGAGAGCGGAGCGGACACCGGTGGAGACACCTGCGGACAATGAGAGCAAAGCGGACATACGGAGACACCGGCGGGGATACTGGCGGGCAATGAGAGCGGAACGGACATTCTGAGACACCTCTCTGACAATCAGAGCAGAGCAGACATTCAGAGACATCGGCTGAAACACAGAAAATTGGCAGAAAATTACAGAGGAGCAGACACTGGCAGAGACACCGTCGGACAATGACAGCGGATCAGTCAGCATCAGTAACTCATCCCTGACTTTGTCTCTCAGTCCGCGGCGCCGTCAGGTCTCACGGTGCAGGCTGGTCAGCAGGTCAATGATGAGAAACAACAACATTATTTCTCTCTTTTTTTGTTCATTTGTTATTTTCAAGGCAGAACATGAAGAAAGGGCACTAACAGGCGCAGCTAGTTATTATATTATTATCAGGGTTTTTGGGGTGGGTTTTTTGTAGCGCGACCAGCGTGTCCCTGCAGCGTGTGGCGCTCTAGGCGACCTCCTATATCGCCTATGCCAAGAGCCGGTCCTGGCTCCGCTTATCTTCTCTCCTTCCCCTCATCAGTCTCAGCTTCTTCCTCCTCTGCTGCTTCAGTGCATATTTCTCAGTTTTTACCAGGATGAAAAATCGACTCTCAATAGTTTTATCTCCTTTCGGATGAATTGTTTTCATAAACTCAGGAAAGGCCACTGTGCTTTTACTCATAAATCTTTTCTTCCTTCTTCTCTCCTCCAGAGGACCGTCTTCCTCCGTCTGTGGTGGTGAACAAAGGTCTGGTGCTGGACGAGAACACGATGAAGAAGCTGACCACGCTGCAGCTGTCGGCCAGCGACCAGGACAGCGAACCAGGCGAGCTCATCTACCGCGTCACCAAACAGACGAGCCTGGGTCACCTGGAGCACGCCGCCAGCCCAGGTAACAACACCGGATCTAAGCTCCTTATCTGTGCATCACCAGAGCTCTGAATGTGGCAACAGAACCCTGAAGCCAAAAGTGATAATAATAGTAATACTAATGATATAAAATAATCATAAAGTTTATTTATATTGCACTTATCAAAACCAATGTTGCAAAGTGCTGTACACTTAAAAATGTACTAATGCACTAAAAAAATGTAAGACAAGCAAAAAATAAAACAGAAGAAAACATTTAAAATCAGTGGTTGAAAATAAAATCAAAACATAGACTTGGGTGCAATTTCAAGTACAATATATTTATAAAACAATCTATGATGAAGAGACTATGGGAATGCCTTTCGATAAAAATACGTTTTTAAAAGTGATTTAAAGAGAAGTCTCTGAAAAGCTCAGAGAAAAATGAATATTTGAAGAAACTCCATCTGCTAATCAAGATTATGTGATAAGATAGACATCATTTAATTGCAATTACACCAAAACTGTATATTAAACACTGCAGCATTTTTACTCTTCAATATTTTTTATTTAATATTAAAATAAAATATACAGTATTAAGACCTACAATTAAGACACAATTAATGAAAACCACAAAACAAGACCATTATTATCTCAGCATTTTTAAAAAAGACAAAAAATATAAATATATATATGAGACAGTGGTAATATTGATAACATACCCTCAGTATATTACAGTGCTAACAGTGAGTTATTGAATTGATCATCACCCTCAGAACACATCTACCAAGCTCAAGGACGACATTATTATGTACCGAAGGAAAGAGTTGTGTGCTGTTTATTGACCGAAAATGATCTCCTATGAGAAACACTTCCCTCTGATAACCCCCTGACAATACTACAGCATGCAATATGCATTATTCAACAACATTTAAAGACACTGAAAAATCTATTTAAGCTGTAGATGTGTAAAGTGGGGAATTATCAGAACAGCGAATATAATATTTTGGCTGATTGTCACCTTTGAAAGGAGAGATTGCAAGTTAGACAGCCTTGTGTGTGTGTGTGTGTGTGTGTGTGTGTGTGTGTGTGTGTGTGTGTGTGTGTGTGTGTGTGTGTTAGTGCAGGGGTGGGGGGAGTCTGTTGATGAGTCTAATGGATTTGCTGCAAACTCATATACCATTAATCCGTATACAGAAAGGTTCAATCTGTCTTTGATAATTAACTGTACCCACACACACAGTGAGGGAAGAGTAATGAACCTTGCTTCACTTCTTCTCCAGTTCATCTCTAATGTATTTCAGCTGCCCACAACTGAACAGACACACTTATGCACTGTGTTTTTCACTCTTATTTTACACACACACACACACAGATAATGCACACAGAATTCAGCCTTAAATCTAGTGTGTGTTCAGTGTATTCCCAAACTCTTGAAATCCGATAATGTCATAAATTTACATTTCCTCAGCATTAAAATCACAATTTTATATCCACATTGAAACAAAGAAAATCAAGGTTCAAGGTAAGTTTATTGCTCAGTTAATGTGTACACGTGAAAATAACGAAACTAGTCACTCATCTACAGCAGTGCACAAAAGAGTACACAAAATGCTGAATACATTACTCATAAATAATATACCTGATACTCATGTCTAAAAACTCTCCTTTATGTCACTTTAAACAGTTTTATGCAAAAAAAAAAAAAAATTGTTCAATCACAAAGAGGTGATTATTTGCTTCCTTGCTGTTGAACAATCCTGGCCTGGCTGAATGGATTCCCCACATCGCTGAACGCTCTCGCAGCATGCTAATTAGCTGGATGTTAACTCCGCTCTCCGATCTTCGAGCATCAGTTCACCTCAGAGCCGCAGAGCAGCTCGGGATAATTACCGCTCGCCATTCAGCCGGCCTGTCGTTCCACGCTAACACGCACAGCTAGCTGCTCACTGCTCCTGTGGGATCGCTCGTCAGCCTACGAGGAGTGTCAAGGTAACGGCACAGAGACGGGAGCGCCCACCTTCAAAGCCAAAGTCTTCAAAAGCCAAATGAACTGGCTGAGGTTATGAACTCTCTCTCACATAAAGTACCTGTCAAAAGGCACCTGACGCACTAATCAGTGAAGACTGTAACTCACCGCCTCGCCTCGAATTGCAGCTTTTGTTATGCAACAGTGAAGCTGCATGGTTTGACTTAAATCTCTACTTTGCAGAATTACCGTTTTTATGAAATTGAGACAAAATATTGAAGGCAATTCAAGCAGTGCCATCCTAAATTTAGACTGAAATCATCTGACAGTGAGCTCCCGATTAGTTATCAATCTACTGCAAAAATGTCTGCTATAAAAACAAGAAGAAAAAAGCAATAAGAACGGGAAAATATTACTTAAAGTTAGCTAAATGTCTGCCAACAGGAAAATTTCTCTTAACAAGACTTTTTGTACCAAGTAAAATGAGCTCATCTCAAAAGCTACAGATATCTGAAAACTAGTGCAGCCAGACTTAAAACAAGCGCATCCTTATAGATACAGGATTTGAGAGTAAAAAAAGCAAATACTAGCACCAGTTTCTTAGAATAAGGTTAAATGTTTTGGAACTGTATCTTAAAAACCAGCACAGCTGCACTACAGAAAAAAAGCTGCAAAACGACACAACAGCTTAAAACAAATCATAAAATTGGCCCCAAAAAACAAGAATATATTACCTTGCTTAAAGATATTTCATCTTACTTAGATGTCAGTTTTTGCAGTGTATCAATCATTTTTTTCTTGTTTCTTCTTCTTTTCTCTGTTTTTTGTTTTCTGCATTATTGTCCATAAAACAATGCATCTGAAGTTCACAGTGCATCAAAAGTGTTGTATTATATTATGAGACTTCTGAGGCATTATTTTATTTTAAAGAAAGCGATGATGCCCAACCAAGTGAGAGCAGCAACCAATGATAATGTTTTGTCAGATTTAGGCAAAGGAAGGCTTCAGAGTGTTAGAAGTCAAGTTAAAAATTGGCCTTTATGTCTTCAGAAGGGGAAAAAAAAGGTCTGGGTGCTCTTTAGCAGTTAAGAAGCAACAAGTGTCACTGATTTTTCAAGGAAAACTATTATTTTTCCAACCACTAAGCCGTCACAATCACACTTGGGATTGCTTGCTTCAGAAAACATGCAGTTTTACAAATAAGAAATGATTTCAGGTAGTCAACTTAATTGTACAGCACCAAAACCATCGACCTGTTTCTGCACACGGTACATTTTTTTACCTTTTCTTTTTTCTTTGAGTAAGTTTTGACTAAATAACTTTTGAAGTGTTCTACTCTTTTGACTTTATTTGTGAAAATAAGAACGACTCCAGCTGTGCTCATATCATAGAATTAAATCAGATCTGCACACAAAGCATTCAGTCTGTGTTTAATGATCTGGAAAAACAAAAACCTGCGATTTCCTGTCAAGACAAAGAGAAAGTACATTTCCATCTAATGTGATGAGACAAATAAGCAGGTATTTTCATCTCTGCCTGAGAATATTGCCTCTGTCTCCCCGTGTGTCTGTCCTGATTATGGTGATGTATAAACTTCCAGCTGGGGAATAGCTGACACGAGCGAGGACGACCGCAGACTTCAGAGCGTTTCGCTGTGTCAAAAGTTGACATGAAGAAGATTGATGTTGATAAGCTTCTATTTCCATTTCCTAAGGTCCTCGGTGACATGTTGAATGAGTGATTGCTCCCTGTGTTATACTTGACCCGCGTCATTATTGTTGTTTTTTAGGCTTTAAATTCTTCCCTGGTGCGCAGCAAAATAACTTTTCACCCATCCCGTCTGCTTAGGGAAATAACTTTGATTCCATCACCGTGCTGCATTTTTATTACCTTCATATCAAAGTCACCGGCAGCATGAGAGGTCCGTTTATATATTTTTGAATATCCTTTCATATAATGGCAGGCCTGCAACGAACAGTAACTGCCTGATATAAAACATAACATGAGTTAATGGTAAAAAGCTTCGAATCACAGGGCTCACATTCTTTCATTTCTCTGCATAAAAGTCCATCGACACCCATCTGGATTTAATGTAGCAATTTATATGATAACATGTTTGATTTGTTTAACTGTCTGCTGTTGAAATGAAAATCAGAGATGAGAATCAGAAAATGAAAATTTGACTGAACGTCTGTCCATTCTCTATTTTATATTCATCATACATAACTGGTAAATGTCTCACACACTTTAAATATTAAATGTAACCATGAATATGTTTTGGTATAATACAAAAAGAAAAAGTATTGTCTCCTTGCTGAAAGCTTCTGCAAGTATCTTTACGCATCCAGCCATAACAAATCAGCAGAAATTGAACTCCTGTGATGCAAAATATGTTTTGGTTCTTTTTTTAGACAATTTCCTTTAGTTTCACGCAGAGTCGTGTTTGATCGTTGCAATCAAACCTGATTACGTTTCCCACTGAGCTTTAATCCGTGGAGGCGTCAGAGAGTGAGAAAGAGCCAGAGCCTCGTTAAAACGGTTTAACTTTAGTTTATCTGCTCATTAAAATGACAAAAGCCAACAAAGAGAAAGGGAACGCAGTGTGTGCTCGAAGACAAAATGGCAAAGGGGGGTCTGCTGCCAAAATATGAACGATAATAAAAAGTGTGATGACAAAGAGACACAAAAGCATTCAACAGAAGACAACTGACTCTGAAATTCAATACAGGAAAGACTGGTAGCAAAACAACAAAATGCATAAATAAGAAGTAACCCAAAGTGAGTGTGGCAGCATGTGCTGAAAGAGAAAGAGGGAAAGAAAGGATGTCCTAATAATGTTTTTGTGTTTATGTGTGTTTGTCTGCGTAAGTGTGTGTGTTCAGTGTTTGTGTGTAGTCTATATGTGTGACAGGATGTATTGCTGAGTATGTGGGTGTTCAAAAAAAGACAAAGTAATGATTTTTTGCTCCAACTCGACTAACAACTATTCTTCTCCCCTTTCCAGGCACCAGAATAAACACGTTCACCCAGGCCGATCTGGCATCTCGCAGCATCCAGTACGTCCACACCAGTGAAGAAGAGAAGCATGCCGACCAGTTCTCCTTCACCGTGTCGGACGGGACAAATGAGGTAAATTAAGGCAGTCAGCACTGAAAAAGATAATGTATGTGGAAAACTTGTTAGGAGTGGTTTTTGTTTCAGTTTGGCCCAACAGTGTCAGAGCTCAAAAAGGTACCTTGTTTTCATGATACCTGATGGTACACTGTTACAAGTTTAGGAGCCTCGGGAAGAGACTGTGATCCTCCTGAATGTTTCGGCACAGATGCTGATGGAGAGAGTACAGGCCGTGATATTACAGTGATTTCCTAACCTTCTTGGCTTGTGACCCCTGAGAATTAACCAATGTCTGCTTATGAGCCGCCATCACAGGTTATGGTCATTTAGATTGGAAGTTTCCAGCTTTAATGAGACTTTCTCATTGAGACACGGGGTTTTACTCTCAAGAGAGACCTATTTCGGACAACGTAGAATAAAACAACATTTAGTTACAGACTAACAGATTTAGTACAGTATAAGCAACATTTAATTAAAAGTGAAGGGAAAAGCAGATTAAAAATATTAAAAGCAGGAACAAGTTTCCAAAGATTCTTTTCCAGTGACCTTAAAATAAGTTTAAAATCCCCTCATGGATCAAGCTGGCCAGTTTCAGATCCTGCTGTAGTGTGTTCAGGTTGAAGGGGCAGAGTAAGACAATGCCTTTTTGCCGAGCTGTGTACGTACTGAGGGAACACTGAAGATAATAAAGGCCTGGGAGCGTAGGCTATGACTGCACTGTTTGCGTGATATGTGACAAAATAAATATGCAGCAGTCCAAGGATAGATTTGTAAATGAAGTTATACCAATGCAAAAGTCTACTTTTGCATTGGTATAACTTACAAAGGACTAAAGACAGTGACTTTGCATAAGACTTAACATGTTAAATAGAAGTGAAAGGCATTGAATTTTAATTCTCGGGTTTTTCATCAGAAGAAAACCTAAAGAAGTAAAAATATTCAGTATTTTTACAAGAGTCTAAAACCTCCCTCAATATATTTACTTGTAACCCCTTAGGTTGGTCTTTGAAACTGTACATTATTGTATCATTCAGTTTTCTGAACTCATACATCACATACAGGTTATGAGTTGCAATTCTCATTATCAGGAGACAAAAAGTATGATCATTTCAGTTTATAATAGAAATAGTAGGGGACACAGTGAGGTACCTTGGGGAACGCCTTTACGCTTTAAGAGTTCATTAGCTCCTCCAGAAGTCTGACATATTAAATGCCAACACACACACACAGGAATGCACACACACACCCTTTGAGGCAAATATTTCTAATTTCTAACATCGACCACCCAAAGACGTGTTCTTCATTTTACTAAAATTTCTCAAGAGCTATGTTCAGGGCCTCAGGAAAATGGGTAGGTTATAACCCTAACCCACAACAGAAATAAAAAACAAACTGTAGCTTTTTTGTCCTTTAGATCTGCATGAGTTGTAGCCATGTGCAAAGTAAGTCTCCACAACGTAACCATTCCCCCGTCGCATATTAAAAAACTTAGAGTGAGACAACTTGGTTCAAAGAGGCAGATGGGCATGTACGTGATTCGTGCTTGAGCATCTTTTAACAATAACAAACCCCACTTGAGATGCCTGCGCCTCTCGGTTCTCATGATTATGAAGACAGGCAGTGTTCATCCTCCACATAAAAGGCCCTTCAGACTGATTTGTCATTGGCTTTTTTATTTTAAAACTCAGCTTTTTTTAGCCTGAAATAGTGACACAGGGTCAGTAAAAGTTTTCCGACCCATAGCACAGTAATTACCTTTCAATATAAAATAAAATATATAAAAAACTACATATCAAATCTAATGAACCCCAAGCTTTTTAAGTGGTGAGGAAGTGGCACTCCAGCCCCTCCAGCAGCCCCCCACCACCAGTTCGCTTCATGCATAAATCTGCCTTGCTAATCCAGACTAATGAGGACCACAAGGACTTGAGTAAACATGTGAAAAAGGTCATTTGGCCTTCACGCCCGGCTGGCTGCAGTGTGTGGAAGCTTTTGTGGCCTCTGTAGTGGTTAGCGTTTGTGAAGTGGTTTGGTGCTTTTGCTTTTGTTAACTCTGCTCTCTCCAGTTGGGAGGTTTGTTCAGTTTCTGTTAAAAAAGCAAGACATATTAATGACAAAGTGTTCTGCATTAACGTTAAGGGGTTTTTGCATTTAAAGTGTTACTAAAGCAGAATATTTTACTCGTGTGTGGTGAGATGGGATTGCTCAAGGCCATAACCGTATGCAGTTTCTGCTTTAACTGTATTTTGTGCTATTTGGGTGATGTCCTCAAGGTTAAATTTCCACCTGTGCATACTGTATAGAAAGTGACTTCACAGTTTACAGTTTTCTCACTTGACTGAAACCTATAACGTTAGTGGCATTTTTTTTTTGCCCATTCAGCACCATTCCCATCATCAGTGCTTTCATTGCAATAATCTGAAAATAATATTGCACATCATTGGTGTTCTGTGAAAACCACATACCTCAAAACATTTTTATAAGCAAATATAGGCAGTCTTGTGTATATTTTTGTAGCTGTGCATTTTTTCCAGATAACCCAATGAGTATTTTCCCCCATTTTTTCAAGTCTGTTTTAGAATAATACATACATGCTTATATGTATATTGCAAGAATTGTTGGTCACAGTAATCTTTCTTCTTTTTAATACTGGCTGTGGAGATCAGCTCTGAACAATTCCAATGACAGTGACGGGGTACAAAATCCAGCTTTCTTTCAGTGCAAAAATGCATTCAGCTGAAGTTAATATGAGGCTTCAGAGGTGAGAATACAAATCAAGTCGATATCCTCTGTTTACATATGGTGCATATGGAAATGTCAATATTGTTTCAAGATTTACCTAATTAAAGCTTGAGGAAGCAGTTTAATTTTCTCATCATTGGGCAAAAATCCCGTAATTAACTTTGTAATAAGGACACTAGACTTCTGCACCTCCATTTGGCTCTGTTTCCAGGCTTCAGAAGATCTAGTTCAGACAGCAGAATTTGATCACTCACAGGCCGTTTTTGGTGAAAGAATGAAATGTTTTCAGAAACATATTTTCGTGTACTGTTAACCTGTCAAATGAGAGTGTTGGCTCTCGACAGTGGGTGGTGCCTGGTGCTTTGCTCGACAGTTTCCTGGCAGCTAGGTCACATTTTCTCATTTTAAACAGTACACTAAAGTATGTTTCTGAAAATCTTTGATGCAAGAAATGCATTTAACTGCCTCTAATGGCGTTTGCTAGAATCTACTGCAGCTCACAGAAAACTACCAATCAGAGCCGAGGAGTCTGTAAAGCAGCTGTTAATCATGTCAGTCACTGCTCGTGAACTGTGTCCAAACTGTAAAACCAGGCACCGCTAATCTGTTACTGCATTGCTTATTTCTTGCCTTGAATGTTTTTAGAGACATTTTTAGTGTACTGTTTGGCTGTAAAATAATAAAGTTTGATGGCTAGGTCGCAGACTGTGCCTTGTTTTACAGTTTGACTGCAGTTCACCAGCAGTGACTGACATGATTAACAGCTGCTTTACAGACTCCTCGGCTCTGATTGGTCATCAGAGGCGATTCAAGGCATTTCTCACCTCAAATGTTTTCAGAAAAATACATTTAGTGTACTGTTAAGCTGTAAAATTAGAAAGTGTGTGACCTGGCTGGATGTTGTAGGCAGTCGGGTAAAGCACCAAGCCTACTGCTTAATGCAGGGTTTCTCATTTTACAGCTAAACAGTATACTAAAACGCATGTCTTAAAACATCTGAGGTGAGAAATAGGCAATGCAGTAATATAATCTTTATTCATATTTGATCAGCACTCCCTAGTTTGACAGTCACAGTTCACAAGCACAGACTGATATGACTGACAGCTGCATTAGAGACTCCTCAGCTCTGATTGCTTGTATTTGTGATTTTTGCAAATGCTGTTTGGAGGACAGTGAGGTGGCAGAAAAGCTATCTGCCTCATGTCCTTCTGTCAGGATATGGTGACAGTTATAAATAGCTTTTTGTCATTTGCTAAAAACATTATCTACTGTAACTTAAAGAAGCAGAAGTCAACCTGTAAAGAGGCACTACATTTTTCAGTTTTTATGCAAGTGTCTCATTTCCATTGGTTTGTGACAAGTGTAATCCTAAACAGAAGTCTTTGATGCACAAGTAATATTTCCTGGTGAATTAAATGAGTCATGTTGCCTTGGAGAGGTGGACAAAACAAGACTTCATGCATTAAACATTTTGAGAACACATCTACTAGTCCCGTGCCTGATGAACATTTAGTTCTACAAAACAGTTTCACATTAATAACTAACTTAACTTAACTAACTTAAACAGATTTTTTTTTTTTTTTTTTTCTTGCCACACAATGCTACCAGCACGTGTGGGGAATCTTGAGTCATTTTGTCAGAAAAAAAGTTCATCTCGAAATTATTTTTGTGATATAACCACTGTGCAGTTAGAAAAAGGTGAGAAAATGAAATGAACCCAGGAATACTTGTGATAGCAGTTTGTTAAGAGTTACACATCTGCATTGTTTCATATTGTCCTTTGCACGTCGTCTCCAGGTCGCCCAAACGTTTTACATCACCATCAAGCCGGTGGACGACTCCCTGCCTCTGCTCCAGGTTCCTGGCATGAGGGTCCAGGAAGGAGTTAGAAAGACCATCACTGAGTTTGAGCTGAAAGCCACTGATGCAGACACCGAGGTAGGACACACAAATCCCGGAAAATCTTTAGCATTACTTATTTAATTATTTCACCAATTTAGAAAAAAGCATGACCTCCAAATAATAGTTGGTGATCAGCAGCTAAGCTGGCCACACTAAGCTGTGTAAGCTGTTGTTTAGAGAGCCGACTGTTCTCTACAGCTTTATTTTCTCTGGCAGCAACATCACAAAGACTATTTCCTCCTGCAGCCCCAGATATGCTTAGACTGTTAATCCAATAAATCTGCCATCTTCAGCATGCTCCAGGAGTTATTTTGTGATTATTGTAATTTCCTATGTTGGTGTGGATCTATCTCCTCTGAGCAACCTTGCCTACAACTACTGCAATTACAGATTTCACAGGGTGTCTTTTAACCCTTTGAAACCTGGGCAAACAGACTTGGTTTCTTTCAAAAACATGGGAACAAGGAAATGAGCAACTGAAGATGAAAGGAGCCAGAAACTACAGAAAATTACCTGAAAATAAGCCCCCCCAAAAATGAATGACACTGAAATGAAATTAATTTTAAAAATACGTAATCACGATCATCTGTAAATGTTTCCTTAGCTTTTTAAAAATTAATTTTCAAAATCTAACAATTTTTGAACAATTTGCCCAGGGTTCAAATGTTTAACCCTCGTGTTGTCCTTGGGGTCATTCTGACCCTAAATGAAATCTTTTGCCATCAATATATGTTTTTATACTCACGTAAACAAGGTCTACTGGCCCTAAATTCCAAAAACAAGGGAAAAATGTGCGGTAATGGGTTGGACTGAAGTAAGATTAAAGGTGTAACACAGAATTGTGTATAAGGGCAGGGTCAGAATGACCTCAGAGGACAAAAGCTCTATGAGAAACAGAAAAACATTACGAAGAGATACTTTTAAAAGGTGTCTGAACGCAGCCCAAGAAAAGTGATGCTGATCCAGGTCTCAGAGAGTTAAAATTCATTAAGTAGCTTAATTATTCAGCTGTTGTATGTATTTGTTATGTTCTTCTTCTTGTCCCGTGGTTATAATGGTAAACAATGTTACATCCTCACCACCTCACTTTTCATCTTCTAACCTTTTTTTCTGCTGTAACACAAACTTTGTCCAGGCGGAGTCCATCATCTTCACCGTAGTCCAGGCTCCTCGTCACGGCACCATCGAGCGCACGAGCAACGGCCAGCACTACCGGCAGACCAGCAGCTTCACCATGGACGACATCTACCAGAACCGCATCAGCTACAACCACGACGGCTCCAACTCGCTCAAGGACCGCTTCACCTTCAGCGTGGCCGACGGCACCAACCTGCTCTTCATGGTGGAGGAGGGCGGCAAGGAGGTAACAGCGTGTGTGTGTGTGTGTGTGTGTGTGTGTGTGTGTGTAGTCATCGCTCTGACCTTTTAATGACAGGAGGGGTGAATCAGCAGTTTGTGTGTGTGCTGTTGTGGTTCCATCTTTGTGAGGACACAGTTGAGTTATAGACCCACAGAGTGACACTTTTGAAAAGAGAGGACATTTTTTTCAGTGAGGTCATTTTTGGAAAGGGTAGTCAACTTTTGAAAATAGAAATGCAACAGACTATAAAATTCTGCGATGTCGTGATTAAAATGTCTCAATACTGTTATAGGAATGTGACAAAAGTTATTTTTCTGGTAAAGTTGCGTCATGTTTTCAGAAATGGTTAGGGATCAACATTCACACTAACCTGGGGCAGGTGTTCAGGTAAAATGAAGTTGTTTGAACATTAAGTCAAAAATAAATGCAACATCTAATGTAACAATATCAAAAAATAAACTGTATACAGTATCGCTGAAGCTGAGCTTTTCTGCCTGAGCCGTAAAAGCGTGAACAAGTCCGTCTCACCACCAAGCTTTGAACAGGTTATATTGGACTCTACGGAAGTTACTTCAGTGGTTGGGGATGTTGTTTTATATTAAGGCGTCTTGCTGCTACGCCAGAAAAAAAAAGATTATTATTATGTAACAATGTGAAAAGTTTCTAGGTATAACAAGATTTTTCTTCATGTTTTAATGGGATATTTTCATGTTCTTACGTCATACAAACGCTATGACAAGAAAGTGTACCATATATCTTGTTACAATGTGAAACATTTCATGTTAAAACATGATAATTTTTGTCATAGAACAAAATGTTTTATGTTATAATAGCTTTACATCATTTTAATGCAAAAGTCATGTTGACATTTAGAAATAAGGAAGAATATGGCTCATACCATGAGTTTTGGAATCATTGAATCCCTTTTAGAAAAGGGAAATATTTTTTGAAAATGTGGACAAATTTTTAAAGAAAAGCACATTTTGAAAAGGGATGACATATTTTTGACATGTTAAGGCTTTCTTGGAATGTGAGAAGAATTCTGGAGAATAAGGAAAATACAGATATTTTGGGAAAATGAGGATGTTTTGGAAAATGAGGATGTTTTGAAGAAGTAGAAAACTGATGGAATCTTTCAACATTTTTGTAAACTGGACGTGTTTTCAGAAGTAAGGACATTTTTCCTGAAAACTATGACTCTATTTGTAGAATTTGTGGGCATGTTTGGAAGTTGAGGGGTTTTTTTTGGAAGTTGAAGCAGATTATCACATTAATATTACAATATTTAATGTGAGGCATGTTGGGTTAAAACTCAAAGAATACAGAAAAGTATAAATATTTAATCACAGTTCTACACAGCAGTACTTTTGTAATTTCTTTCTTCCTTGTCATGCCTCCTGTGCTTTGTTTTTCTGGGCTCGACTTTAAACCAGCGGTCTAGAATGCATTAAACAGGTGTCCTTACAAGTATAGAGGTCCAAACAGCTCTGTGTGTGTATGTGTGTGTGTGTGTGTGTGTGTGTGTGTGTGTGTGTGTGTGTGTTAATGTCAGCTTTATGGTGGTAGTTATGAGCAAGCCTCAGGGTGAATTGACTCCTCAGCTTGTCAATTTAGCCGTCCCTCTCTGCCGCCCTGCACCACCTGTCACTACAAATAGTCCATATGATTAAACTGAATGACAGCAGGCAGGTATTGATATCCCTGATCACACACACACACACACACACGCTCCTCAGACTTGTGTTCATTATCTTACGATCACCTGGGGACTTTTGGCTCAGTGGTCACACGTGTTCTGCAGCTCAGAAGACGGTTTGTGGCATTCACGCTGCCGCTGTCTGAGGTGATTTCGTTCCCGCCGGAGCCGCCGTGTGATTAAATAATGCATGAGCTCCTTTTGGAAGAATGCATCCTTCAAATGGCGTGCGCCAAAGCTGGCCCTCACAGCAGCTGTGTGATGACTGGCTGCTCTGTCTGAATTCCCTCTTCCCTTTCAGTAACTTCTGGAGTAGTTTATCTAATTTGGTAATCGCAGTTTGAGAGGGGACAAATAAAATAACCAAGTTACAACCTGCAGTTTTCGCCACCGTGACGTTCAACCTGAATCCTCCTTCCTGTTTTAACAACTCATCCTAAACACAAAGCTGGAAGTGCTTCAGAAAAGTCTTTACATTATCTATATAACCAGGACACCATTTCTGTGAGCAGATGTTGCTGCTGATTTGTTTAACCCTTTGAAATCTAGAGTAACATCAGTTCTCCTGTGCTGCATTTGGACGCCTTTCACATGCGCCTTTGAAACTTGAGAAAATTGGCTTGATTTCTTCGAAAACATAGCTTGAGAGGCAACGAGCATCTTGGAAAGAAATATCCCACATAATGCAAGAAATTTGTTTAAAATAAAGAGAAATTAAATAAGATCATACCATTTTTTCCAGAAAAGGGGAAATGTTTATTATTAAAATTATTATTACTTTTATTGGGAGGTCGTTACCTCTTGTTCGTTTGTTTGTATTTTTTTCCTTTTTTTCTCTCCTTTTTTCCCTAGATTTTGGGTAATTTTAACTCATAACTCAACACTTCATTCCCCTCTATTGTGTTGGGACTTAAAACTTTAATCTGACGGACAGATATCTTAAAGTTTGGGCTATTTGCTTAGGCATTTTGATGTTTGGATGAACAGAAGATTTTGGCTCAAACAGTAAGAACCCAAACTTTTCGTGACTTATTTCCTTTCTTTCAAAAAACGTCTTCTTTGGCTCTCCAGATTGTGACGGCTGCCCCACAGAAGTTCAAGATCGACATTCTTCCAGTTGACGATGGCACGCCGCGTATCGTCACTAATCTGGGGCTGCAGTGGCTCGAGTACATGGACAACAAGGTACAACTCTTCCTCTTGACAAACTTGTGCAGACTCTATAGTCTTTGCTGTTTCATGGTGATGTTTAATAACCGTAAAGAGAACAATGAAACCATTTATGGAGGTAAAGTTTCTCTTTACCTTTTCAAATTGCCATCGTTGAGTTGCATTATATTGCAAATTACAACAGTCCCTTCCCCCTTATTGGTTTCCAATAGAAGACTGTGCTTTCACTGAACGCTTTAACAAAGACTCGCTATATTTCGGTGGCCATAAATTTGCTTTGCATGCCTTGATACATGCACACACAAGCTTGAAGGCTGACCTTGTTTTTGAGGGAGGGTCTTACAAGTCAAAACAAGTTTTATTGGTGCCTTTTGGAACAATTAAAGACAAATCATGAAAATCATCATCAAAAGATACAGAGTCCAGGCCACAGTGAACACACAGTATCCCGGACAGTACAGCAGGCATTTGTAGTTCTCTAAAAGTATTTTTTATCAGATGTTATTGAATACAGTGTACGTGTCATTTCAAAACACAGTTATTCTGCATGTTTTGACAGCAGTCCGGCATGTCTGTCAGGGTAACGCTACTTTTAAACTTGTTGATTTTATAATATAAAGTAGAATAATGACCAAAACTCTGCAGTGCACAGCCGAACATTTAAAGTGAAACACAAAGTCAGTTAGATTTTCTGAAGTGAGCAGACAATATGTTATTGATACACTCTGAAAATTTTGAAAAAATGAGAAAATATGTTTATAATTACTCATGTGACTCGTGTATTTATCACACCTGTGAATACTCATGAAATTCTACTGTGAGTGAAAAGGTCAAGCGTCCAGAATACTGCGCTTTCTAAAATAACAGCGATTCTATGTTTCACACAAAAGTTGTGAATGAGCGGCAGGTCGTTACAGAGATGTGCTTCACAGTGCAAACGCAGCTCTGTGTCCTCTCTAACCAACAGTATCACAGTAAGGAACTGATGTGTTTGTGTGACTGACAGACGTGCACAGAGAAGCTGGTCACTGCTCACAGTCTGTAACTGACTTGCTCCCCCTGCTGGTTCAGACACCTCAGCACGATGCAACCGCCAGTTTCTACAGCGGACACTGTAAAAACGTCCCTGTGTTCATCCATCCTGCGTCTGTGCTGTGTTTGCTCTGCAGATAATTAACTCTTACATGTGTTATCACAGAGGGAAATTAGCACACAATTTAAAACTCTTACATCTGTCTCCAACAGCTGCAAAGAACAAACAGAAAGTATTTTGCAGTGGACACAGGACTGTTCAGCTGCAGCTGGAAATGAATATATCTCTATAAGACATAACAGTATACGTACACTGGTCCTCTTCGTTCATGGTCTGGTGGTTGTTGAGGTGGTTTCAGAAAAAATAATACTTTCCCTATAAATGATATACTTTGGGAATAAATGCTTTCAGCATAAGTGTAGAATATATATATATATATATATATATATATTAGTTTTTAAAAGCGATATTATTATTATTTAAATAAGTGTGTATTACAGGCAGCAGCCGCAGTAAGCAGTGAGCACTAAGGGTTTTTTTTTTGGTTGAATGAAGTACAGAATAAATTAAATACTCGTATCAAAGCGACAGCAGAAAATGAATCTCTCATTTCAACTACGCATCTGAGCACTGAAGAAAACAGGGTCTGCATTAGTCAAATGAAACCACTGTGTTGTTAGGAATTTGTCCAGATCATTTTCCAGAGAGAGGAGAGCAGAACAGAAGCCAAAAACACAATCATCATCAACAGTAATCCATCAGAGTGCTGATTCATTTGCTGTGGATGATGTCTGTCTGCCGCGTAATTTCCATCATTTCTGTTCCATCAGGCCACAAACCTGATCTCCAAAAAGGAGCTGCTGACGATGGATCCCGACACAGACGACGGGCAGCTGGTTTACGAAATCACCACTGAGCCAAAGCACGGCTTCCTGGAGAGCAAGCTGAAACCTGGCAACCCCGTCAGCACCTTCACACAAGGTACGCACCACTTTTTACAGCAGACGCACATTAATATTATAGAAAAATACATCATTTTCATCTTAAAAAGGGCTGTGCACAACCACATTTTTGTCATTTTTTAAGCTTGAGAACCGTCATCAGTGATGTCTTTGTTTCTGGGATATGAGACCACGCCTGTTTTTACCATCACTCTTTTCTGGATTTTCCTGGTTTGTGATATAAAGTCATGTCTGCTTAATCCCAAATCTAGTATTTTTGGTATGTGTCCACAGGAGGGAGTTTGGACTCTACAGGTCATAGTGTTTCAAACTGGACCAACTTTATTATTACCTTAATTTAAACTCAATAATGATGTTGAGTGTAAAAATAAAAATAATCAAATACAGTTAATAAAAGACACAAGATGCAAAGAGCAATGAAGTCATAAAAACAAGTAAATAAATAGGAATAAGAAAATAGAAATTATAAAAGAGCCCGAAAAATTGTCTCTCAGCTGGATCAAAGGTTTTTCTTGACCTAAAGTGCTGAGCGTGACGACATCAGTGGACGTGTCGTATTTTACAGGTCAGAGAGAGACGAGGGAGAAGGCAACAATAGAGAAGTAAAGTGAGAAATCGTGGGGAAAAAAGAGCGTGCGGTCGTCTCATCATTCATTGTTTCGTTGGAATAAGATCTGTAATAACAGAACAAAAGTTTGCAGGTAAACAATGTAATCGAGGAGTTAGGAGCTTAGAGGTCATTGAAGCTCAAAGAATTGACAAAAACTTAACCCCCCTCACTCCTGACTGTCCACTCGCTGTCTCTTCTTCACTTAAAGTTTTGTTCAAAGGCACCTCAGCAGCTGTGGGAGAGTGTTTTTTAATTCTCGTTTTCACCTTGCTCACATTTTTCCCAGCCAATTAGCAGTTTGAATCAGCAGCGTTCTCATCACGAGCCTGCTTATCTTCACCTCTAGGCTGCAGCCAGGGATCAATGTCAGCGCGCTTTTTGTGAAATGTTGATCCTCTAGGCTGCAGTGCAGCTCGCAGACACTCACTTTGATGTGTTGCCTTCTCCGTCTGGAGCTTGTAAACATCATTTCCTTCGTGATAACAAATATTCAATAATTGAAATAAGCCCTTACCCCGAGAGAGAGGAAACATGAATAAAGTGAGATTTGTTCGTAAAAACTGTCAACATTTACTCTCATATTCTGCCACCTTCTGCACTCAGTCGGACGGTTTTTCAAAACGTTCTTGTTGCAGATATTAGAGCATACGTTTCTCTATCCTGTGTGATCCCATTTAGTATTCTGCTCTTCACCACTGAGAGTGTTTTACTCTGATCTTCCTGAAGGTCATTTGAACATCGTTCTTGCACGGGGACTCTTATCCCTTTTTTTGGCTTTCAGCCCTCAATTACAAAGTAATTCCTTCTCTCTGACCTCCTCTGGAAGGCATAAATGAGCAGGAACTGGGAGCCAATGATGGCTCTCATCTTCATTCTCAAAGTAATGGGAAAAGGCCAAAGGCTGCAAATTATATGGAATCATTATTTGACAGGAAACTGATTCCTTTGGCCGTCTCCGTCTCCGTCCTCACAGACAGGTCAGAGTGACACGCTCGGTGAGGATCAGTGCTGATTGTTTCATACAGGGTTCAAATGGTTGTGAAAAACCTGGAAAACTCATTAAATTTGCAAATATCAGTTTTCAGGCCTGGAAAAGTTTTGGAAAACTAAATCTACCCTGGAAATTATGGAAAAGTCTTTGAATTTTGTTTTGCAAACTTGTCTAATAACACATGTTGTGTTCACGGCCGTCAGAAATATAAAAATCCAAAGATAATTTCTCTTTTTTTCATTTTCTGGTTGTGATAAATTTTGTAATGTATTTTTTTTTAAATGTCTTCCAATGGTATGTTTCTTTATAAATCGCCTGAAACTAAAGATAAACAAAAGATAAACAAAATGGACACATTTTCTAAAAAGAAAACTTAAAATAGGCAGTAAAATAAACACAGACAGTACATTTCAGTTTATTCTTTTTTTTGAAATATGTTTGTTTTTTAAAATCTGTTATATAGTAATGAAAAAGGATCAATAAGTCATGGAAAAGTCATGGGAAAAATTTTTTGGGAAAAATAGTGTGTGAACCCTGTTTATAGGACACTTTTTAAAATGTGGTTCTCTGCTCACATCACATTATTTTATCAGAAATGTATCTTTTCACACTCTGCACTGATCAACAGCAGGGCGTTTCCATCCCTTTTGTGACGGGACGAAGGGTCTTAAAGATGAGAGGAAACAAAATTCATGTTTTTATTGTTATTTTATTTTGTTCCTTTGTACTGATATTAACCTGGGTCTGGTCCGCTACGTGCTGCATCAGGAGAACGTTCAGGAAACCATGGACAACTTCAAGTTCCTGGTCAAAGACAGCAAACCAAACGTGGTCAGCGACAACGTCTTCCACATCCAGTGGTCGCTCATCAGCTTTGAGCACAAGAGGTCGGTGTCGTGTGTCTGTTTTTTTACCAAAACCATCATAAAACTCACTGCGTTGTTTTCCAAAAGTCACACCAGTTTGTACCTTTCCAGCATCTTTAACGTGTCACTTCCTGTGATGTTTTCCACAGCTACAATGTGAGTGAGAAGGCCGGCACGGTGGCAGTGACGGTGAAGCGGACAGGAAACCTCAACCAGTACGCCATCGTGCTCTGCCGCACCGAAACAGGGCAGCGCCACCTCCACCAGCAGCGTGGGGTCCCGTCCAGACCAGCAGGACTACGTGGAGTACGCCGGACAGGTAACCGTGCTTCAGCAATGTCATATTTTTATCACTTTATTTTCTTTTTTGGACATTTAATAAAAGAAAGATCAAAGCTTTTTCTTCTAAATTTCAAGCTTTTTTTAACATAACATTAATAATAAATTCAAGAAACAGCAGCAAAATAATTATTTAATTACAAAAAACGTTTTAAATTCTATTTTTGAAAACTTTCTTGATACTTTTAGAATTTTTGCTGTCTAATCATTTTTAGTGAGAATCAACTTTTTAAAAAAATAATCATGTCTTAAGTCTGTGTTGAAATTTTACCCTCAGTTAAGGAACCAGAGCTTTTAAAGGTTTGAAGCTCTTCACCTCTAGATTGGACTTTTTTGTGCCACCTTGTTTTGACGTGTACTCATCTTGCAGAGTTTAAGTGCTTCCTGTTCTCTGTCCTCCATCATTTGTGTTCTTGGTTTCATGAAACACATTTTGACAGACACCACTAATGTCCCGTTAATCCACAGGTCCAGTTCGATGAGCGCGAGGACACCAAGGTGTGCACCATCGTCATTAACGACGACAAGGTGTTTGAGGGGACGGAGAGCTTCAATGTGGAGCTGAGCATGCCCGTGTACGCGCTGTTAGGTGGGAACACGCGCGCCATCGTCAACATCAACGACACCGAGGACGAACCCACTCTTCAGTTCGATAAGAAGACATACCACGTCAACGAGAGCACCGGCTTCATCCACGCACCCATCGAGAGGAAAGGTAAAGAACGCTGCACAAACTGCTAATTCACTATTCACCATTTATCTCCCATCACTGTCTCTCAGTCCTCGCCTGCGTCAGTGATATCAGATGCTGGATGTCACTACGTTTTTTCATTTTTTTTTAACACCACTAGCCTGATAATATTACATTATTATTTCTGAAAAAAAAGTCGTAAACTCTATGAGAAAAAAAAGTCATAACTACAGGAGAATAAAGATGTAATATTACGCATCTTCTCATAAAATAACGGCTTTATTCTGGGAAAATTATGACTCTTTTTCTTGTAAAATTATAACATTATTCTCATAATATTACAAACTTCATTCTCAATAAAATTACTACATTTTCTTGTTTGTTTTTGCATGAAATTACGAACTTAATTCTCGTAATATTAAGAGTCTGTTCTCATAAAATTATGACTTTTTTTCTCGGAAAATTACAACTTCATTCTCGAAAATATTATGACTTCATTCTCAAAATTTCGAAAAAAAATTTTTATTGTTGTTTTATTTCTGAAAGGACTTTGTAACCTTGTTAAAAAAAGTGCTACATATTTGAAGTTTAATATTATTTATTTATTAAATGTCCCCTTTTTATTTAAACATAAAGGACTTTTCCATCAGTGACCGTCCCTCTCTCACTTTATTTCCTCAGGCGACACCTCCAGCACCGTGTCTGCTCTCTGCTACAATACATCCGTGGCCAAGTCGGCTCCAGGGCAGCAGCCTCCACGCTCTTGGAGTCCGGCTCCGACTACAAGAGCCGCGGCATGACCAGCGACAACCGCGTCATCTTCGGCCCCGGCGTCAGCATGTCCACCTGCGACGTCAAGCTCATCGACGACAGCGAGTACGAGCTGTCTGAGGAGTTCGAGCTGGTGCTGGTGCTGTCAGACGCCTCGGACAACGCCCGCATGGGGGACGTGTCAACAGCCAAGGTCGTCATCGATGGACCCCCAACGATGCATCAACCGTCACTCTCGGAAACGCCACCTTTACTTTCAGCGAAGATGCAGGTTCGAGATTTTTTCTGTCCACAGTGTTGTTTGAGTCTCTTTTTGCCTTTTCATAGATTTACTTTTGAAGTTTTTCTCCTTCCCCAAGAGGGATTATTTTTTTCTGATGCGTGGCTGCATGTTTTAAGGGAAATGTGGACATGTAATGATCTCCATGGGGAAAAATTAGGGAAGTCAAAAGAAGAGTTAGCCTACAAATTGTCTTTGGAAAGGGAAGCTTCTTAATGGCTATATCCGAGATCCAAGAATTCATTTCTTCCCTCTGTCTCCACATGAAAACAGGACGTCTGCACACTCCCTGAACATTTACACGGCTCGTCTGTAGAAACAAAGTTTTTAACTGTTTTTTCTACTGTTGCAGTGTGTCACACTCTAGTCTTTTCATTAATTATTAGAGAACTTCTTTGGAGGCAGAAAACAACATTGATACTTTCCTCTTATTATTAATTAGCACAACATGCCCAGCTGCTTTTACAGTAAGTCAATGCTGACAGTTCACTTTGCCACATATAATTTATATTTATGTTTCTGACTTGCGGACCTTGAAAACCAGGTCTACTGAAGGTCATTGATATCTTAGGACTGTGGTGGTTATTTTTTTCTGCAGTATCAGTGCCCCGAGATACATCTTAAGTTTGAAGATACAGAATTCTTGATTATTTCTATATTATTCACGCCTGTGTTTCATTCACATCTTCTTCAGGTACGATTGAAATCCCAGTGCTGCGCCACGGCAGTGACCTCTCCTCTCTGACCTCCGTGTGGTGTGCCACTCGACCTTCAGACCCCCCCTCACCAGCCCGGGGGTCGACTACATCCCCAGCTCCAAAAAGGTGGAGTTCAAACCTGGAAGAACTGAGGAGGTAAAGACAGAGGACAAAGATATCTAAACGTTGCAGCAACTGCAAATACTTTAAAAACTAAACTCAAGACTTTTATATTCATGATTTACCTTTTGTCTGTTGAACTATTTTACTCTCCTTCCTACCTGTGTTTTATTTAAATATCTGTGTATTGAAAATAAGTTTATACACTTTTATTTCTCTAATAATTAATGTTTAGGAACATCAGCAGCTGCATACACGGCCACTTTTAGCCTTATGACATATTTTATAATGCACAGTCATCATTAGTGGAGCTAAGTAGTGGAGTTATAAAACCTCGTTAACGCTCTGGTCTCCTTGTTTCACAGACCTGCAGTTTGACCATCATGGACGACATCCAGAACCCGTCCATCGAAGGATCTGAGTCCCTTTGTGGTGTTCCTCAGTTCTCCTCAGGGTGCTGTCCTCCAAGAGCCCTACGAAGCCAACGTGGTCATCACCGACACCTTCCAGGACAGTACGTACACGCAAGAAAGTCACTTAAAATCAAACATGCATTTCATGATTTTTTATTCAAGACTTCTGACATCGTCACCTCTCTCAGTTCCCAGCATGCAGTTTGAGAAGAGCGCCTACACTGTGAAGGAGAAAGACGGCGTCCTCCACATCCCCATCTTCCGTACGGGTGACCTGTCCTTCAAGTCGTCGGTGCGCTGTTTCACTCGGACCATGTCGGCCATGGTGATGGACGACTTTGAGGAGAGGAGGAACGCTGACGAGTCTCGCATCACTTTCCTCAAAGGAGAGAAGGTGAAATTTAGTCTGACGCGTTCATCTGAGTCGATCGAGTCCTGTTTGTCAATAAACCAATCAAACTTTATTTATATAGCACCTTTCAAACAAATCAAATGCATTCAAGGTGCTTTACAGTTTGATCGAAGACACAAAAACAAGGTCAACATTTGAAATAAGCAGAAGTAATCTTAAAAAAATTATCTTAAAAAAATAGAATAAGTATGAAATAGTTATAGTTAGACATTATATAAAAGCCAGATTAAAATAATCCATTTTAGTTTACATTTAAAAGTATCATTAATTTGAGGGGGCCTTCATGCACCTCTGAAGAAGTTTGTCCTGGAGGAGAGACATGCAGTGACTTATACACTAAACAAGAATTTTAAAATCAGTGTAAAAACAGGCGGCCAGTGTTTTTTTTTTTTTTTTATGTTATATGTTTTCATGTTTGTTTCATAGTTTTCTCACAGAGTCGATAAAAAAAAGTAAATACAGACATGATTTATTGTAAAATTAGATGTGTGAAATGGGACACTGACAAGCTATTCAAAGCTTGTAAAAAAGGGCAAATAATCTTCCATTAAAATATTTTGTTTGTGTTTGTCTTTCAGGTAAAAAACTGCACCGTTCACATCAACGATGACTCTGTTTTTGAGCCCGAAGAGGAGTTCCAGGTGCATCTTGGGACACCGCTGGGTGACCACTGGAGCGGCGCCATGGTGGGCGCCAGCGACATTGTCACCATCACCATCACTAATGATGAAGACGGTAAGCAGACGCCTCATACAGCAGACAGCTCGCTAAAACAAAGATTTAGTCTCTCCGACTGCTCAGCTACTGTCGCACCTCAGTTTGTTCAACATTTGATCAGCATTTTTCTTCAGCTCATAATTGAATTTCAGATTTTGTTTGCAGTTTGCATTTGATTCACATATTAGTTCTGTTTTCTGCAATCTTTTGTTGATAATTGAAAAATTTGGAATATAACCAACTCCAACACAAAACAGTTTAAAACTTCTTCAACATCAGCTGCAGAGCAATTTCCAAGCAGCTGTTTTTTATACACTCAAGTGAAAATTTAATTATAAAATTGAATATATATTTATATGAAGTGAATGAATATAAATTTATATTGATATTTATTTATATAAACATAAATAAACGTAGCTATGTGAGGTTTTACAAAGTAAAAGTTTGTCTCATGCTGACACATTCTTTGCCCTTTTAATTTGTTAATTTTATCAGCAATCAATAAAATAAAGCACAGATACAGATAATTGGCAAAGTGTTAAATATCTGCCCCCCATAATTGGCCAGGCCAATAATCTGCCGACCCCTAATTTATCATTAGGGGTCAAAATCATTTTTAGCGCAATATCTTTTGTGAATCAGACCTTGAGACAGATAGCGGTTGCAAGTGATGCACATTTCACGTTGCAGCGCTGCCTGCAGTCGCTGCCTGCAGTGCATCCTTTGTGAATTCTCCCGTCAGTGTGCAAATTAATTATTTCGGCATAAAGACGATGATGTTTAAGTGACAACAAGAGGGCAGCACTGTGACCTTTCACCCCACATCTGCTCCTCCAGCTCCCACCATCGAGTTTTGAGCAGGCGTCCTATCAGGTCAGAGAGCCTCCTGGTCCCGACGGCATCGAGGGTGCTCAACATCAAGGTGATCCGTCGAGGAGATCTGGACCGGACCTCCAAGATCCGCTGCAGCACCCGGGACGGATCAGGCCCAGTCCGGAGATCGACTATAATCCAAAGAGCCGAGTGCTTAAATTCACCCCTGGTCAGTGCTGAAAATGGACAAATTCAGAAAAAAAAAATTGTATTCTGTCTCTTTTGTCCATTTTTGTGAATCTGAGGTTCAAACTGCTGAGATGAAATATGACTGAAACATGTCTTTGTCTCTGTGCAGGCATGGACCACATCCTGTTCAAAGTGGAGATTCTGTCCAATGAGGACAGAGAGTGGCACGAGTCCTTCTCACTGGTCCTTGGCCCTGACGACCCTGTGGAGGCGGTGCTGGGGGAGATCACCATGGCAACAGTGACCATTCTGGACCAAGAGGCTTCAGGCAGCCTCATCCTCCCCGCTACGCCTATCGTAAGAAAACAAACTGTCACTGGGTTTTAAATGGTACAGTGAAATAACTAATTCACACACACACACACACACACACACACACAAACACACACACACACACACACACACACAGATCATAAGGATGTACAGCAGGAGCAGTAGGACAAACTAGTACAGGATGTGTTTTAAGCAGCTTTTTTAAGGACTCCAGTGACTTGCTTGCTTGTTTGTTTTCGACAGAAAAACTTGGCTTGTATCTGAGCACTCGACATGTTTTTAGCACTTAGAGAGCCCGACGCCAGAAACCCGAAACATCTCCACTCCCGGGAAAAGCACTCGTCTCCTCTCCTGCATATTCAGTAGCTCCAGCAGGAAACATGGACAGCATTTTCCTCCAGGCGTTCGTTCACAGCATTTTACGTTTCTTATGCAATTAACCAGAACCACTTAACATGAGTGCAGCTATGTTCACATGCCGTCATATCACAGGACGTGGAGGCTGATTTCACCCCAAATGCCTTTTAGCGGCTCAGCGGGGATCTCATCTCATGCTGTGTTTTTGTGTCTGTACCATGTTGAAGTAAAAGCACTGAAATGAAGAAAAAAATAAACTTAAATTTGTAAAAAAAAAAAAAAATTTTTTAAAAACTTGTAATTACCCATGATCCTCCTTCCTCCTCAGGTGGTCTCTCTGGCCGACTATGACCACGTCCAGGAGGTGACGAAGGAAGGCAGCAAGAAAACGCCCTCTCCAGGTTACCCTCTGGTGTGCGTGACCCCCTGCGACCCTCACTACCCGAAATACTCTGTGATGAAGGAGCGCTGCGAGGAGGCCGGCATCAACCAGACACAAGTTCACTTCTCGTGGGAGGTGGCGGCGCCGACCGACACCAGCGGTGCCCGTTCACCCTTCGAGACAGTCACAGACACCACCCCATACACCAGCGTCAACCACATGGTGAGTTTGAATTTTAACATTATGAATAAAGCTGCAGCTTAACAGCTCAGATTGAGTTTTAACTTTAACAAATGACCTGATAAAACACATTAACCCTTGAGAACCTGGATCGACATCAATGTTGTTGATGCCTTTTATAAACATTTAAACCTCCAGGACCCGAGAAAAGCTGCTATTTCTTTTGAAAACATGGAAAAAAGGCAATGAGCATCTTGGCAAGAAATGTCCAGCACATTCCAAAATATTAATAAAAGGCAACTAAAATGACTTGAAAAGTCTCAGCGGGGAGATAATTATCAAAAAAATTTGTTATCAAAAACAGGGTTAAATATCCAGAAAAACTATATTCACAATTCTTCTTAATATATATTTAAAATTATGTCACATAATATATGTCTATATTTTTAGCTCTTTTTAAAGTGATTTTGTTTTTTCTTTTTTTACTTTTTTTTTGGCTTATTTTCAGGTAGTTTTCTTCTCATATTTTTTAAGAAATCAAGCCAATTTGTTCAAGTTTTAAAGAAGCACAAAATGTGTGCAGAACAAATTGTGCAAACATTTGTCCATCATTGATTGGTCCACTCTGCTGTCTCTGCTGTCTCTCTCAGGTCCTGGACAGTATTTATTTCAGCCGTCGCTTCCACGTCCGCTGCGTTGCTCAGGCCAGGGATAAAGCTGGTCACCTCGGCACACCGCTGAGGAGCAACATCGCCACCATCGGCACGGACGGCTCCATCTGCCACACGCCTGTCACCACGGGAACCGCCAGGGGCTTCCAGGCTCAGTCCTTCATCGCCACGCTCAAGTACCTGGACGTCAAACACAAGGAGCACCCCAACCGGTGAAAAAGCTTTTTTTATTGTATAAAAGTCTCAGCCAAAGCTTGATGTTTTGTTTGTTAATGTCTCTCTGTTGTTCTTCTTGTTTAGTATCCACATCTCAGTGCAGATTCCCCATCAGGACGGCATGCTCCCCCTGGTGTCCACCATGCCGCTGCACAACCTGCACTTCCTGCTGTCCGAGTCCATCTACAGGCAGCAGCACGTCTGCTCAAACCTTGTTACCCTCAAAGACCTGCAGGGCGTCTCCGGTCAGTCACACACACACACACACACACACGCACACACACACAAGCACACACACACACACACGCACACACACACACACGGCCCTCCTGTCGTTCCCTGAGAGCTAAAACTGCAGAAATAATCTCATAAAGTTTCTTGCATCATATGATATTTTGGATTCAAATGGTGCTTAAACCTTTACCAGATCTTTATGTAATTAAAAAAATTATTAACTTCTGTGATCGTTGCAAAAAAGATTTTAAAATACAAACTTTGACGACATCCTTTCACAGAGACGGGTTTCCTTGACGACGTGTCTTACGACAGCATCTCGCTGGGGCCGGGTTACGACCGGCCCTACCAGTTCAACCCCAACGTCCGGGAGGCCAAGAGCATCCAGCTCTACAAGCACCTCAACCTCAAGAGCTGCATCTGGACCTTTGACGCCTACTACGACATGACGGAGCTCATCGACGTCTGCGGGGGCTCTGTGACCGCCGATTTCCAGGTGCGTGAGACTGTGAGGGGCCAGTTTTTTGTGTGACCACCGGAGACGAGTCATGAAGAAAATCTTTGTCTCACTGCAGTTTAAATTGGCCAAAATAATCAATTAGAGCTTCTAAATTATGTAACAGAAGCTTTCCAGCCTGACCTGACACCTAAAGATGTTTAGTTTTCTTATTTCAATCTCTAATTATATTTGTCTTCAGATAAAAATCTAAATTTGGATCATAAACAAAAGGTTGATAAAACTCACTATTTCCAGGACTTTTGAACACAGTCTTTACAGAGTTCCTACACATCTTCACGAACAAAGTTTCAAGACTTTTGCATGACTTTTTTAAGGACCCATATTGATTATTTTCTCTTACCGGATTCTATTCAAGCATAATTTAAGCTAGCGAACAAAAAGAGGAAACGTAAACAATGGTAAACAGGCGTGGACAAATATTAGAGTTACATTACAGTTAAGTTGCATTTCATAGAAAGTCATCAACAGAAGATTACTGTAACATACATAACATACATAACATCATAACACACAACAAAATTCCATGGCTTTCCCAAACCTTTCAATGATTTTTACTAATCTTATGACTTTCCCAGGCCTTGAAAATGAGATAGTGGTTTCGGTTCGGTTAGTCATCATGAAAATGTGGATGTTTAAACTGAACATTATTCTGAGCACATGCACTATTTTTGTCCATGTTTGCTTAAAAGCAGAATCTGTTCTTGACCTTGTGAAGCACAATACTGTCAAAAACTCCAAAAGCAGCGAGTAAATGGACCCTGAGCGGAGACTGTTTTGTCAGCGGCTGTTTCCAAGGTCAAAAATGAACCATGGAGCTTAATCAGTTGTTATTTATCTCAGAGTCCATCTGTCAGGCGACTCTCACGGAATCGACACGCACGAAAAACAAAGTATCAAAGGATGCAACGTCCTTGGTGGAGGAAATAGTGCAGAATCAGATATTTGAATAAGATGTGTATAAAATCCTCTAAAATGTGTGTATATGAACTCCTGAGGGGTCCCAGCTCACAGTCGGAGAACCAAAATTAAAGGAGCAGTCAGCGAATTTAATCCAAATTTAGCCAACGTGTCCTAACCGTCTGCTCACTCTCCGTTAGTTTGTGTGCGAAAAATATTTACTTATTTATTTATATTTATTTGTATTATTTAGTTATTTATTCATATATTTTTATTTTTGTTTTTTTTGGTGTTGTGTATTATTATTATTATTATTATTATTGTTGTTGTTGTTGTTGTTGTTGTTGTTGTTGCTAATAATAATATTAATAATGCTTTACAAACCAGCAACAGATAAGAACAAGGCAGCAATAAAACAACATTAAAATAAAATGCAAACAACACAGTGGTTATATATTAATACTGGGATTAAAAAACTAATAATAATAGAAAGTGGTGTACAAAGGTCGCAGAGGAATGACATATCCCACCAACATCAACATATTAAATATTCATAAGGCTTCCCTATAAAAGAAGGTCTTAAGAAGGGATTTAAAAATGTCTGGCGATGTCAATGGGAAACAAATTAGGAGGCTCGGACCGATACTCCATGTAGGCTCCTCTCCCTCTTTTACATCCTGGCCCACGAGGAACGGAGCCTCATGGAGTGATGATAATAAAATAAAATCGGTAATATTACTGGAGTTTGTAAAGCGGCACAGGTGGGGTGTATATTTTTTGGGGTTATTTGGCTGCTGACTTCAAATATCAGAAATCTTTCTGCAGAATCCCAGACTGCACCTTTAAAACACACTGTTGCTCCTCCAGGTCCGAGACTCGGCTCAATCCTTCCTGACGGTGCAGGTTCCTCTCTACGTGTCCTACATCTACGTGACGGCGCCGAGGGGCTGGGCCTCTCTGGAGCATCACACCGAGATGGAGTTCTCCTTCTTCTACGACACGGTGCTCTGGAGGACAGGTGAGACCCAAACACGGCAGAAAACTAATAAATAATCTGGAAAATAAATTCATCTCTTTATGATCACAATTTTAAGTTACCATAAATCTCCCGTCGTGTTTTTCTAGATCTACACACACATTTTTCAGTTTAACCAAATCTGAGCATTATGAGAAGATGAAAACATGACTTTATGCAGTTAACACGTGTTTTTACACCTAAATTTAATATTAATGTGGACGTGCGTTTGTGCCAGTATGTGAAGTGATCTGTGCGCTGTTACGTTGTTTGTTTATCTGATCAATGTTGCACTTCTGATTTAATCTCTTTCCTCGCACTTTGCACTTAAATATGCTCATTTCCACAAAAACTGTGTTCGATTCTATAGATGCACTTATGACACACGATGAATCTTTTTTAACTTTGACCCTCGACCCTCTGATTTTTATTTTTCGGTTGTAGTCCTTCAGTGTTTTGTTGTTTTCATCTGTTGTTTTTAACTTGTTTTTATTATGTTGTTGTGTTATTGTCTTTACTGTGAGCTGCTTGGCCCTTCAGTTTCCTTCAGGATAAATGAGGTTAATCTAATCTAATCTAATCTAACCTAATCTCTGACTTTGTTTTCTGTGTGCAGGTATCCAGACCGACAGCGTCCTCTCAGCCAGACTGCAGATCATCAGGATCTACATCAGAGAGGACGGACGGCTGGTGATTGAGTTCAAAACCCACGCCAAATTCAGAGGTCAGTTAGCATCCAACACGTTTCATTTCAGATGTACGCGCCGTCAACACCGACAACGACAACGATAACAGTGTGGGGATCCACGCTGATGAACCGTAACGTTCTGTGGTGTCAAGCACCTGCTGCATACCAGCTGTCAGCCGTCTTTTTGGATGGATTTTGATTGGCTGTCAGTGTTTCTATCATTCATCAGTGATGTGGTTCATCACTGCTGTCTTTGTAGTTGTGGTGTGGACTCAATTATATGTTATTTATTTATTTATTTATTTATTTATTCATTTATTTATAACATACCACATAAAATAAAACAAAAATAAATATAAGCAAGAAAAACACCACAATGCTCACTGGACATATTCAGTAAACAAACATTGAGTTTTTAATGTCTGAAAAGGAGTAAGAGGAGGTGAATATTTAAATATTCATCGAATTAAACAAGAATTAAGAGAAGAACAAAAAAAAAGATCATTCAGAGAGAAAGATTTTTTTAACTCAACAAGTCTTTTACTACTCGTTAAATAAAGGTTATTTAAAAAATAGAACCATTTTAAAACAATTTTTATTTATTCATCACTGTCAAATGAATAAATATTGTTTTAATTTTTTTTCTTTTTTTAAAAAAAAATAACATTTATTTAACTAGTAGTGAAAGACTCGTTGAGATTTTTTTAAAATATATATATTTATAGTTATTGTTTATAATTCTTGGTGTGGACGGTTTTTTAGGGTGCCAGAAAAGTCTTTACCTACTTTTTTATTTCTTTAAAAAATTTCTGTTTTCAAATGAATACAACAAATCCTTTGTTGTTGTTGTTGTTGTTGTTGTTGTTGTTGTTGTTGTTGTTGTTGTTGTTGTTGTTGACAAATAGACGAGGAGCAGCAGATGAGTCATTTGGTTTGAATTATATAATCAGCATAAAAAACACATCTCTCCTCCATTTTTCCTTCCTCCAGGTCAGTTTGTTCTCGAGCACCACACTCTGCCGGGACACAAGTCCCGCCTGATGGCGCCCGACCCACCTCGGAGGCATCGAGTTCGACATTCAGCTGCTGTGGAGCGCGCAGACCTTCGACTCCCCGTACCAGCTGTGGAGAGCCACCAGCTCCTACAGCAGGTCAGCTGCTCCTCCTCAGTCACAATCAGAGGGAGAGAGGAGAGACGTGCGGACGCTTTACAGTCCAGCCGGAGCGAGATAATGATCGAGAAGGTTTTACTGCAAAAAGTAAAGATTTAGGAAAAATTAAACACTGTCACCACCGTGCAGAAAATAAACACATACATGTTTAAATTAACTGAATAATAGTTTTTCAAAATGTAGTGTCGTGCAGCTGTGTGTTAATGAAGCACATTTTAAACCACATAAGAAGATGTTATTTCGCTGTTGATGTTATAAATAATTATAATAATAACTTTATTTATAAAGCAGTTTTAAAAACACAGTTTACAAAGTGCTTTGACAAACAAAACAAAGCCGAGGCAGGAAACCCCAAAGTAAACAAATGAAGTCAGTCGATAGTGCCGAACAAAAGCCGGACGAGAGTTAAGGCAGAATTAAATCTGAGATTCAAGGCAGAAACATACAAAAATACAGTAAAAAAAAAAAAAAAAACACACATAATAATAATAATAATAATAATGATAATAATAATAATAATAATAATAATAATAATAATAATAATAATAATAATAATAATAATAATAATGATAATAATAATTATGATAAGCTGGATCAGGGAAAAATAAAAGATAAGAAAAAAGAAACTTAAAATTAAAAGACAAAATAAAAAAATTAAAGATAAGTTAATAGACATTGAAAGATGACATCACATAAAGACAAATCTATAAAAATGGGTTTTAAGACGTGAATTAAAGAAGTCGGTGATTCTGCTGTCTGCTTTGTCTGCTGCAGTCTCACAGGGTTTTTTTTGCTCTTTAGATTAACCCTTCGATTCTCAAGTGTGCTTTTGCAATAATCCCTTTGTGTCGTCTGTATCTAACAGGAAGGATTATTCTGGCGAGTACACCGTCTTCTTGGTCCCCTGCACCGTCCAGCCCACTCAGCCCTGGATCGACCCCGGGGACAAACCTCTGTCCTGCACGGCTCACGCTCGGAGAAGTACGTCCCCGCTGAACAGTCTGGAGTTCGATAATGAAATATTCTCAGGAGTCTGGACGACAAATATCAGAACTTGAATCCTGAAATGTTTTTTTTGTTCTCCGTCAGGTTTCTGGTGCCGATCGCCTTCCAGCAGACCAACCGTCCCGTCCCTCCCTGTGGTTTACTCGCTCAACACGGAGTTCCAGCTGTGTAACAACGAGAAGGTGTTCATGATGGACCCAGCCACCGCTGATGTCTCTATGGCGGAGATGGACTACAAGGGAGCGTTCTCTATGGGTACGGCAGGAGGGGCGGAGGATAACCTTCCTAAAACAGCCTTATGGAAAAGATTACTGAAGAGCAATATGCTGCTTTTTTGTTTCACTGAATTTTAGGAGATTCCCTGCTGACCTTTTATTATTATTTTTTTATTTATTTTATTATTCTTTTTTTACAATTTTACAAAATACAATAATCTATTTTTATTGATTTATCAATATATCCTGGACATTAATCATATTTAAGTCATATATACAGACGAATTATACTCATTAAGTGACCTGCACTATATATTTGGGGCAACATAAACTTCATACTTTATTTATTATATGTTTTAAAGGTCTTTGGGAATGTCCTCTGTCTTCAGGTTAGGATTTACATTTTAAAGAAAATGTATTAAAATTGTTTTAAAAATGTTTTAAGATATAGTCATGATTTTAAAATGATAATTAAAAAACTATATGTTTAGAAATATTTATAGTTTAACTTATTATTTTATGTTATAATAATAATAATAACTTATTCGATACAAAATATATATTATTTTTTTTCATCAAGTGACCTGCAGAATAATTTTTTTGTGTGTTTTGCGTGTACATACTGGCATTTCTACATTTCTTCAGCGTGGTATCTGCATTCAACAAAAAAACATTCATTGCCAAGTAGGTAGGTTTGCAGGATTTGTCTTGGTGTTTAATTTCTTTATGAAAATGAAATGAAAATACAAAAGAATCTATATTGGAAAAAAAACTGTTCAATATCTGTGCAGAAGTGTGCAAGATATTGAACAGGGGATTTGCAAAAGTTCATGTTATTAGTTTTTCAGAGATTTTCACCAATGATAATGTTGAAATCTTTACTTCATTTAAGCTGCACACCAAGCAGATTTTAGGGTATTTTGCAGCATTAGCACACATTTTCATGTTCCCCTCTGCCGCCCCCTGCAGGTCAGACTCTGTACGGCCGGGTGCTGTGGAACCCGGAGCAGAACCTGAACGCAGCCTACAGGCTGCAGCTGGAGAAGGTTTACCTGTGCACCGGCAGGGACGGATACGTGCCCTTCTTTGACCCCACAGGGACGCTGTACAACGAGGGGCCGCAGTACGGCTGCATCCAGCCCAACAAGCACCTGAAGCATCGCTTCCTGCTGCTGGTACAAATATTTACATTTTTCCTCTGTTTACTTTGGTCTGTGCTGCATTTTTAAAGAGCGTTATTCAGAATGCATGATAAGTCTGCCTGCCCTGGGGGTAAATATCATTACCAAGATGAGTATTAAATATTAAATACTAACATATTGAGGATTCAGACTGTGTTACCTCTTGGCAACCCAAATACTCTCGTGTTTAGATAATAAACAGGTTTTACTTAGCAGCCAAAAAAGGTCTGTATAAACAAATAAAGGCTGGAAAAAAGAGATAATAAAAATGAAAAATAACTATAATGTTTGCCATTATTATTAAATTAGCATGATGTCTTTTTCCAAAGCATGTCAGTGTTTTCCAAAGTTTCAGTTACTAGCTAATTAATTTTTATTAGTTCTACTTTTCGGTCCTTCTTATGTGTTTAAAACTCAACGCTTCTGCTGTGGTTTCAAAATAAAAGACTTCAAGTGGAGGGATTGAACTGTGTGATGACAAAATAAAGAGAAAGGACACATAGAATAATGTTAAATTATAGGTTATTTATTGTGATAAAGTTAAGTTTATTGTAAAGAGTTAATAATGACCCTAAAAGGAAACAGCAAAAACACAGAATTAACATGATAAACGTGAGAGAATGTGAAAACAGACGGACGGTCTCTTCAGTTGAGAGAAAGGCTGTGTTGACGGTTGGAGAATCCTCAGCGCTCTCTGCTCTTTATGGAAATTGTTGCTGGGGGGAAAAAGAGACCGCTGATGCAAAGATGCAAAGATGCAAACACAACATTTTCATAACGTCGAGGCTGAACTCACCATCAGAGAGACGCTTCATATTCTGGACATGAAGGATGATGTCTGTCTGCAGTTCATGTTTGTTTTTTTATTTCTGTCTTTTAAACAGAAACATTTGATTTTCTGTCAAACAATAAAATTACAGGGATCATTATTATTATTATTATTATTAGTAGTAGTAGTAGTATTAGTATTAGTATTAGTATTATTATTAGTATTACTATTATTATTATCACTGAATATTACTGAATATTAATCCTTAGAACAAAAGCGTACTTTAGATTTTCTATTTGATTGATTCACTCAGATGACCTGACATGACCTCATTCTTCCTGTCGTGTTTTGTCTGTACACAGCAGGTTAACGCCCCCCTCCCACACACTCACACACACACACACACACACACACACACACACACACACACACACACACACACACACAGACACAGACACACACACAGCTTTTTTTTACCTGCCACACCAGTCTGGCCAGTCCCACTGCTCTCCAGATTTTTTTGAAGATATTCAAAGTCCTGTGGGTTATTTAAATCTCTGATGTTCTCCATGTAAATTCTTTCCTCGTGTCGGGTTGTTTTTGTTGTTGTTGTCGGGTTGTTGTTGTTGTTGTTGTTGTTGTTGTTGTTGTTGTTGTTGTTGTTGTCTTGATGTGAAACAGGAATACTTCTTTCATGCATCTGTCCTGCATCTACACTGTAAAGAGCAGAAAATGCTGCAGACCATTCAGTCTTTAACGTGACTCCATTCGATGAATAAAGAATAAACTTGACATTTTTATAAAGAAAACTTCCCAAATAGAAACATAAGTTTGATTTTGATGATCTTCTCTTCGTGTTTCTCTGCAGGATCGTAAGCAACCAGACGTCTGTGACAACTTTTTCCACGACGTTCCCTTCGAGGCTCACTTCGCCTCAGACATCCCCGAGCTGCAGTCCATGACCGCCATGCCGGGCGTCGACGGCTTCACGATGAAGGTCGACGCTCTCTACAAGGTGCGTGAAACCGACCGTGTTTTTTGCCTTTGATTCTTCTCTCTTCTTCAGGTTGGAAGAAGGTGAAGTTGCTCCAGAAACCTGCATGAAAAACATCAGGATACAAAGCTAGATACTCTCATAATGCTGTTGCATCTTGACCTTAAAGTGTTTATTATGATTTTTTTGGGCGACCTTTAAAGAAAGTGAATGTGACATTAATGAGAGTCTATTAAGATGAGATAAAACTTAATTCATCTCGAGGGAAATTATTGCAGAACAAAGTGAGAAAGAGTGTAAATAAAACAAAATATAAACACTAAAGATTATCATAAGGTGAAAAAAGTTAACGCCTTCTTCTTCTTCTCTTTGTTGATTGACAGGTGGAGGCGGGGCATCAGTGGTACCTGCAGGTGATTTATGTCATCAGTCCGGAGTCGCGCTCCAGCCCCAGGATCCAGCGCTCGGTAACTTATCAGCTGAGCCGTCCCAAACGTGACCTGGTGGATCGCAGCGGGCGTCTGACGCTGGACGAGTCGCTGATCTACGACAACGAGGGCGACCAGGTGAAGAACGGCACTAACATGAAGTCGCTCCGCCTGGAGGCCGGCCCCTCCGCGTCCTTCAACGCCCACGTGGGCAGCTCTGTGGGCGGGGGCGTGGCCGCCGTCACCCTGCTGGTCCTGGTCCTGCTGGCCGCCTGCTTCCTGTTCCGCCGCTGCCGACGGTCGGCCAAGAAGAAGAGCAAGAAGCCTCAGAAGGTGTACGAGGAGTATCCGCTCAACACCAAGGTGGAGGTGTGCATGGACAAATGCGTGGAGAAGAACTTCAGCACCAAACACTGCACCGTGAGAAACATCAACATCCTGAACCGCAACCAGGAGCCCAACGGCAAGGCCAAGGTCAAACAGGTCAACCTGGAGGTCAAACTCCACAACAACCTTAACGACGGCACTGAGGTCTGAAACACTGACGAGGAAGGCGAGAGGAAGAGGAGGAGGGAGTGAAAAAAGAAAAAAGGTATTTTCTCAAAGAAAGTTTGTACTTAAGGAACGAGATGTTTGTTAATGTATTTTTATACCGCTTTGAAAAAGGGAAGAGTGTGACGTGCAGACAGCGACGCTAATCATTTCGCAACTGGGCTACCTCAGGAATCCACAAACCACTCAGCTGCGTGAAACCGCCAAAACATCCGCGCCCCGTCGTCCAAACCGATCCCATCACTGTTTTACTTGACATTTACGTCCTCTTTAGCACCAGAATGGTGACCGGTAGCTCAGACACTGGTGATTGTTTCCACGAGAACACCGCTGTATCGAGTCATTTCACTGCTAATAAATGTCACTACTGTGGAGCGGCGGCCGCTGTGGGAGTCTGCGTTTATCTCTCAGTTATCGAGCACTGTTTCTGTAAATATATATTAACCCTTTGAAACCTGGAGAGACATCACTTTTCTTTTGTGGTGTTCAAAGTCTTTTTTTTTTTTACTTTTTTAACCGTCAAACTGAGCAAATTGATTTGCTTTCTTTCAGAGGAAAAAAGGCAACGTGCACCTTGGCAAGAAATGTTCCACAAATTGTTGTGAATTAGTAGATTTGGTAAGATGTTAGGAAAAATGTCCCAAAAACAATATTTATTTAGTTGTTTAGTTTTTGTTTTTTTTGTCTATTTTTCTAATTTTCAGGTAATTTTTTGAACTTTTTTAAATTGTTTTTGCTGATTTTTGGGTTATCCTTTCTTAAGTTTCTCATTGCTTTTTTCCCTTTTTTAATTTCTTTCAAAAATATTTTAAAAGCACAATAAGCAACATAACACCCAGAATAATTAAGAAATGACTAAGAAGTTGCAAAAAAAAATTACCTGAAAATTTGTAAAATAAACAAAAAGAAAAACAATAATAATAACAATAATAAGGAAAAAAATGTTTATGAAATATATAGTTTTAATAATTATAAACAGAGTTTTCTGGCATTCTTTTGAATTGTTTTAAGCAATCTCTGATCATTTTCTCTATCTTTAAAATAATTTTAAGTACTTTTCATGTCACCTTTTAATAATTTCTTGTTATAGTTTGCTGGCATCTCTTGTCAAGTTGCTGATTTCCTTTTTTCCTTTTTAGGAAGAAATCTCTTAGCTCAGGTTTTGAAGGTTTAAATGCTCGTGAAAAGCGTCTGAACGCAGCACAAGAATCGATCCAGTTTTCAGAGTGTTAATAAACAAAATGTTTCCTGTGGAGCGACTTCTACACCGGCTGCTTCTGACTGCTGTGAAAGTATTAAGCACATACAGCGTGCTGCTATCCCCCGAGGCCGAATGAGTGCAGAGTGTAAATAAAAACAAAAATGAATGATACCTTTTCAAGTGCAATTATGCCATAACTTTTGTTAACCCTTTCCTCATGAGCAGGAACTTTGTTTGCATTTTTTAAAGCCTTACTTAGAGACATTTTTTACTGTCACGTTGAACAAACAGATAATTCTTCTTGTTTCAACACAAATTCTTATTTGTTTTTGTCCGTACTGTACTCTGATAGCTGCCAATATTAAGTGCCATGCAGTATTTTTCCTCATGACTTTCAGAGCGAATCATCCAAAGTGTTTTTTATTTTTCCAAGAGTGAGAAAGTGGAGCTTTCCATGTGATTGTAACACATCAGATGCCGCCGTTTGGATAACAAACAACATGTTTAGACCTGGTTTTAACATGACCCTAACACAAGTGGACCACCAAGACCAACGTGTCTTATAACAAGTCATCACATATTGCCGCTTTGCACTAAGTCTACATATTACGCTGCATTCACACATGATGCAGAACCGTTGTGAAACGCACTGATTTTCTGTGGAGCGCCAGATGCTTTTTGCTTTCAGCGTCTGTATTGAGCAGTCAGACTGATCACACTGGAGACGCCGCGGCCCAGAGCTCCGCATCAGGCTGGTCTATTTTTTCTGCAAGCCATGACGAAATATGGCAGGAAAACACACTGAATGCTCCATTATTAATGATATTAACACTATTTTAGGTATGATATGAATGATTTTTATCATGATAAATGATAAAATATGTATCCAGTGTTTCCACAGTGCTTGTCAGTTGTGTCTAAACAGAAAGGGAGAGACGTTCAGACACACAGCGACACACAAACAAGCAGAGACAGAGCTCTCCGTGTGATCAAAGAGGAGCAGAGAAGGAGAATCGCTGTGGGCTGACGCGGAGAAATGTGTCGCTGGTTTGAACAGTGAGACGACCGCGAGACAATTAACGTATTGAGGCGCTTCCGTGTCCAGTGTGAACCCCGCGTTACGCCTGAGTTATGCAGTTCCGGGATGCTCCTACCATGATGTCAACACATGGTGGGATTGCGCTGCACGTGGTTACATTTAGGCAACACAAACACATGGCAACCAACGCCGGGATGTCAACAAAGGCACATGCTGGCACAGATAGTTAGATTTAGGCAAAAGAGGCACATGGTAATGTGTAGAAAAAAACATCGCATTCAGACAGGAAGCAAACACCAGATTCTCATGAAAGTCCGGGGTTTGTTGGATCTGTCCACCGCCCCTCCTGCCCGCCCTAACAGGACCTCCACGCTCCTTATATTACATCGGTACTGGCAGCATTTCAACCTGATGACGTTCTGCGGTGTATCATGCAGACGTGACAGGTTCTGGTCGGCCGCGTTCGTGTATCATGCTGCTGACGACGTCCAGTGGCGTATCATGCAGACGCAAATGCTGCCTGTTGTTGTCGGGATCTCATGCTGAAAGCTCTGCAAAAGCGGCGGTATTTGATGACTTGAATGAAAACAGGATGTGTTTAGACGACATTTGTTCAGACCACCTCGGCAGGTGATCAGATCACAATGCATCTTGGTGGTCGTTTACGTCTGTATTTGGCGCTGTCTCCAGATGTGAGACGCGTGTTAACACCAGGTGTAAACAGGCCGAAAGGTTCGATCCCGTCCACATGACTGAGTGCTTTAGCCTTACTACTGTTCTAATGAAAATAATCACTTTTTAAAAATGTATTTTTTAAGAGATGTGTGTCTACCTGCCTTCGTTCCGCCCAAAGACACTAAATCCCTCCTTTATTTTTTAAACGTTATTTTCTTCTCATTTATGTATTATCACGCATTATCTTTATGTTACGCTCAGCTAATGATGTACCCGTGATGTTTTTAAGTGTGTGACACTGGTCAGAGAGCACTGCAAAAAGAAAAAAAAAAAACCAAGACATTTGTTTTCTCATGTTGACATGTTGTCTTTCTCTCCATTCGGATCCCATCTCCTGTTTTCTTTCAACTGTGTGCCTCAAAACTACACGGGAACAGGAAATTATGGGAAATAACAATATATTTTTGGTGCTATCATTTTGTGGAAAATAACTACAATGCTATCAACATGATGCCTGTATTTGGTGCCTTTTTTAGTAATAAAAAAATCTTAAAACTCTCAGTTGTCTTGTATTTAATGTTTTTTCATCATGTTTAGGAGTCAGGGGGAAAATCAATAGTCTCGCAGTATTTTGTGTTTTTTTCATATTGTTATTTATCAATTTTAATACGATTTTTTAAAAATTAATTATCAATACTTTTACTAGAAATTAAACCATCGATTGCCTGCTAGAAATTTTTTTTAAAAAACATGGCTTCTTCAGTTCACTGGATGCATTTTGCAGCAAAAAAACAAAAATGGAAACAGACAAACAAACATATATATATATGTGTATATACATATATACAAGTGACAAACTATCTTTAAAAGTTTTTCTTAACAGATGAAACAGTTGTTATTTTACCTTGAAACATTTTTTTCCTTTAAAATACCATTACACCTATTACACCAATAACTGTCATAAAGTCTACAAAACAGTTTCAAATACAAGTTTATTAACAAAAAAGTTTTTTAAAAAATAGAAAACAAACCATAAAAGAGTCGTGTGATTTAAAAATTATTACGATTTAAAAAAAAATATTTTCTATGAGGCATTGTGTAAAATCAGAGGTCGTCCCTCGAAATGCAGACGTTTGAAAGTTGTCCGAGCCGTCCCTGAAGGCAGCACGTGTGTGGGCGTGGCCAGGTGACTCCGCAGGTGGGTCAGTTTCCACAGATTGAAGGTGCGGCAGATGAACTCTTTTCCGGTTCAGACAAACATTCAGGTGAGCGTTTCTTTTATCTCTTTAACGACTAAAATCCTCCTGCGAGTTTATTTGTTTTGACTGTCGGCGACACTTTATTGGAGGTTTGGAGCGGAAGCTCGCGCACAGGTGATTAATTTATCGCGTAAACTCGTTATCAGGACACCTGGGTAAAAAATAATACAATAATTCATATGAGAAACTCTCAGTGGATCCTCTGATTCACTTCATCTTCTGATTCACAGCTCGACAGCAGATTCATCGTGTTTAACCCTTTGAATCCTGCATGTGCGTCAGTTGTCTTGTGCGACATTTAGTCACCTTTAACAAGAATTTACACCTTTGAAACCTTAATAAAAAAGAATTTATTCTGCTCAAAAACACGAGAAAGGACAATGAGCTAATTGCAGAAGTTATAAAAGGTGACAAGAAAATAAACTGCAAATAAATGTACAAAAAAGGAGGGAGAATTATTAGAAAATTATCTAAATAAAAATGGGGAAAATATCCACAAACTATATTTTATTAACTATATTTATGTATTCAAAATCTTTTACATTTTTACAACGTTTTTCAGTTCCTTGTTTGTTTTTGGCTTTAATTTTTGTTCTAATTTTCATTGAATTTTCTTGCAAATTTACTATTTTGCTCATTTGCTCATGTTTCAAAGATGCAATGACACTTTTATTTCCTCTTTTAGCACCAACAAAACAGTTTAATCTGTGAGCGCTTTGACACATACGTGTTATTGTTTTCGTGTCGTGTATTATAGATTATTTTTTCCATTCAGTTTGGACAGTTTGGTTTATTTTGGTGTGTCAGAGTGTGACAGTGATGTAAAGCTGCAGCTGGCTTCACTAATGATGTTAATTTGCTTCACATTCATCAGAACAGCTGAGCGTATAAACAAACAAAGAAATCTGATCCTGTATCACATTTCCACAGATGCTGCACAGACATCACAATAAACCTTTTAATTCTATACAAAAACAAATGGACAAGAAATCATTTATGACAAATTCTGTAAAAATAAGAAATTAACTAAAAGGGAAATAACAGTAACTCAGAACTGTACAGAAGAAGATTAGAGACAGTAATTAAAGTTTAAGGGTATTTTTCAGCTTCCAGTTTTCCATTTTTTCACATTTAAATGACTGAATGAAAAAAATTAAAACGTGTAGGAAAATGTTGATTTCAATTTAAATAATTTTGATTTAATTCTGATATTCTTTTAAATAAATTATTTATTTTTACATAATTTCACTTTTAACTTCAATTTTTGAGGTGTTAAAAATCTTTTGGTCCGGAACTGGCTCCATAAACGCAGCCATGAATCAGGCCGCAGCGTAACATCTTTGGCGTGTTTGTAGCGTCACTTTACCTCCTCTGAGAGTGTTTGTTTGTTTGTTTTTTTTTTGGGGGTTTTTTTTAGATTATTTTTTGGGGGGATGTTATGGAGAGTGTCTCTACACAGAGAATCCTTTTTGTTAAATAGTTAGGTCCTTTTTGTTTATGAACACTTTTGAATGTTCAGAGTTTGATGAAAATACAAAGATAAGAGTTTGCTGCCACAAATCACTAAATTACGAGGATGTTTATATAAATTTGGTGTATTTTTTCTTGCAGAGGTACCTCTTGTTGGCATCATGGCATCTTTATGGGTAAGCCATTTCTCTGTATTTATTTATTTATTTGGGCTATTTCATTTCCACTTTTGATGCATTTTTACATTTTAATCCAATTTTCTGCAGGATGATTTGGACAATCTGGTGAATTCTCCGTCATCGTTCACAGAAACAGTAGGTCCAACTAAAACTTCACACTGACTTCATGCTCCTTTTGTGATATTAATTATTGCACACATGATGAAAGTAAACAAAAACAATACAATACAAACTGTGTTTTCTTCAGACTGGAGAGCGAGGAACCATCAAACCAAAACCAGACTTTGATGCAGGAGACGACGTGGAGGCTCTGAGGAAGGCCATCGAAGGACTCGGTACAAAAACAAAATTTTTCTTCTTAAAGCTGCAACTGTAGTTACCTTTCTTTACCTTTTTGATTTATTTCCTGTTTCAGAGCCTGACTATAAACTCATAACATCCTTTTAGGGCTGGGCCATAAAAAGATAACGGTCCATCGCGATGTAACTTTTCCTCGATTAGTTATGAGATGTCGATGATAGAACACATTCCAGCCGTGTCCGCTCCGCTCTCATTCTCCCCGGTGTCTCTGCCGGTGTCTCCTCCGGTGTCTTCGAATGTCTGCTCCGCTCTCATTCTCCCCGGTGTCTCTGCCGGTGTCTCCTCCGGTGTCTTCGAATGTCTGCTTTGCTCTCATTCTCCGCCGGTGTCTCTGCCGGTGTCTCCTCCGGTGTCTTCAAATGTCCGCTCCGCTCTCATTCTCCGCCGGTGTCTCCACCAGTGTGTCTGCTGGTGTCTCCTCCGGTGTCTTCGAATGTCTGCTTTGCTCTCATTCTCCCCGGTGTCTCTGCCGGTGTCTCCTCCGGTGTCTTCGAATGTCTGCTCCGCTCTCATTCTCCGCCGGTGTCTCCTCTGGTGTCTTCGAATGTCACTCTTATTCTTTGCCAGTGTCTCTGGATGTCCGCTCCACTCTCATTCTCCACCGGTGTCTCCACCGGTGTGTCCGCCGGTGTCTCTGCCGGTGGACTTGGCGGTTGGGGGGTCATGTATTCTTTTTTATTTATCTCTTTGTATATAAAGCACTTTGTGCTGCATCACTTTTGTATGAAAAGTTCTATACAAACACAGCATCATATCTGATGTTTCTTTTTTAACTGTTTCAGGCACCAAAGAGGAAACTCTGATTGACATTTTGACCCATCGGAGCGGCGCTCAGAGGCAGCTCATCTGTGACGCTTATCAGGAAGCTACTGGAAGAGTAAGATACTGATACTGATGTTATTTAACAGAGAGCATCGCAGTCTCTAACACATCAGCTTCATATTACTGAGTATTTACTGTTAAAATTATTCTTAGGTGAAATATTAAATAACTTGTTCGGTTGGAACAGTGCACGATAAGTTTCTTTGAAGTTTTCAACCAGCTTTTTATCAAAAATGTCTAAATTTTACTTTTACTAAGTGCTTCACATACTGTATAAAGATATAGAAGACAAAAAGAAACAATAAAAACTGCAAGTAGAAATAATAAATAGATAAGCACAGAATGCATCTTCACATGGACGAAACCTGCATGAAAAAACGAAACACTAAAATATCTCTCAGGTAAGTCTTTAAACCAGAGTTACATTATTTTATTGAACAGATTTTTTATTTAAATATCTTTTTGTGCAGCTCTGACATGATGAGTAGTTTCTGTGTGTGTGTGTGTGTGTGTGTGTGTGTGTGTGTGTGTGTGTGTGTGTGTGTGTGTGTGTGTGTGTGTGTGTGTGTGTGTGTGTGTGTGTGTGTTTGTTTGCAGAGGCTGGGCTGTGTTTGCATGGGTGTGTCTGTGTGATGAGTACACACGAGTGTGTCTCTGTTTGAAAAGTGTCTCGTGTTTTCGTCACAGACGCTGGTGGACGACCTGAAAGGAGACGTCAGCGGAGACTTGGAGGAGCTGCTGGTGGCGCTCGTCACGCCGCCTGCAGCGTTCGACTGTCATGAAGTGATGCGAGCCATGAAAGTCAGTTTACCTCACTTTTATCTGCTTATCTCTGAAAAGTTTTAGTGTTATAAATTTGCAAAAAAAAAAAAAAAAAACGTCTGATGAGAGAAAAAGATATTTTGAAAATATGTGTGAAAAAATATTTTCCAGAATCATAATCAGGTTTACTGGCAAAGTAGGTCTTCACTTAGATGTAGATGTCTTTGTATTTATTAAATAAAAATAAACATAAAAAAATTAAAAAATGAAAGAACAAATACTGAAAAAGTCACAAATCTTAGTTAATTTTTTTACAATAATTATGAGAAATTCTTGAAAAAGGTGTAATTTTTTTCAGAATAAAGTCTTCTGTGCAGTGTTTTTATTATTATGAAAACAAAACAACTAAAACTCTGTGTGAAAAAAAATAGTCAACTGAAAAACACTTGACACTTGACTTCTTTCTAGTTTTCAAAATACATCTTTACAAAATAACATACAAAATCAGCATATGCAGAAAGAAAAAAGAAAAACCCACCTTTTTCTTTTCCAAACCAATAATTTTACTTCTCATTTCCCAAATCTATTGCACCCTGGTAGACTATTGCAGTAAAAAAGATTTTAACTAATTCCACCTTCTGTATCACATATTATTGATGATATTTCCCAAATATGTGTTTTATGCTTTTTATGTACTTTTAGTGTTTTGACTTTTGTTTAATGATGATGATAATAATAATAATAATAATAATAATAATTATTATTATTATTATTATTATTATTATTATTATTATTATTATTATTATTATTATTATTATTATCATCATCATCATCATATATAAACTTATTACTTTGTATAATTATTATATTTTATTGATGTGATTTATATATGTATGTGTTTGTGTGTGTGTGTGTGTGTGTGTGTAAACACACATTGTTAAATGGTAAATGTTTTTATTTATTTTAGCACTCTCACATGTAAAACACTTTAAGTTGCTTTTCATATTTTATAACTAAAAATTAAAATAAACCAGTGACCACAATGCTAACAGACAATATTATACAAGCAACGTACAACCGAATAAGTAAATGAAAAAAAAAATTCTATTTAAAAAAAACTATATTTATATATAATATAATTTTATATTTTATTTTATATAATATAATTATTTTATATAACTTTATTTATATATTTTATATAATATAGTTATAATAGCATTTTATATTCTATTTTATTTTATTTAATTTAAATATATAATTTTAAAAAGAGGATAGAAAGGGTGGAGGTTCATGCACACAAAAAAATAGAAAAGAAAGGAAAAAAAGAAAACAATATCTTTGCTGCTCCACACACTCACTCGACATACTTAAACACGTATTTGTCTTTGACGACTCCTGTTATCAGCAGCAGAGGCGTCGTCCTTTTCTGTGGTTGTTTGTTGTTTGGGAGGGAAGCGGAGCTCCGCGTCGTCTGTCAGTCAACTTAAATCTCACTGTCGTTCGTGATGTGAGTTTGGTCTAAATGTGGTAAAGTGTTTGTGTGACGTTTCAGGGAGCCGGGACGTCAGACAGCGTCCTGATAGAAATCTTTGCCTCCAGATCCAACCAGCAAATCAAAGCTCTGACTGACGTCTATCTGGAAGGTAAAATAATTTAAACAGCCTGAATTCATCACGAGAAACTACAGTCCATCCAAAACTGCTGACGTGGCTGAAAGCATGAATTAATTTCATTTTTGAATATCTGAGTCGTGAGTTTGTCTCCACAGAAACAGAAAAGAAGTTGACTCTTGACCTGAAGTCAGAAGTTTCTGGAGATTTTGCCAAAGCGCTGCTCCTCCTGGCCGAGGTTTGTCATCACAATACAAACAGCAGCAGCTGTAAACAGCGTGTATTATATCCTCTCTAACTTACTGAGGACTCGTGATGTGCAGTAAAATCTATGGTTTCAGGGTTTTTCGGGGTGTCCGTTCATCAGATTCCTTCATACTGCTGCATGCAATCTGCACACAATCAAAACACACTCCCTCTTCATCACTCGCGCTCTGAATCTCGACCTTCTTACACACGTCTGTTTCTATGGAGATGAAACAAAACGTCATGTGCCAAACTCCCCAGAGACAGCGGTCGACCTGCAGAGCGTGCTGTTGTTACTCTGCAGTGTTTAGCTTTTAGGTTATATCTGCATACATTATGGACTGACAGTAAAATTAGTCCACAAACACACATTTTTTTTATCATTTTTATTTATATTTTTTTATTGTTGGTTATCTGTAGGATTATTTAGTTCATTTACACAATTAATATTGGTTTAAATACTTGTGAAATGAAAGCAGCTGAGACAAGTGATGACTGAACTCTTCCATCTCAAACATTAATTTAGCAGATAGCTCTTTGAGAGCAGGACTTTGGTGAGAAGAAAAGTGACGTCGACCTCCTATTATGTCCCGTCAAATCTGACCAACTTGCAAGTTTTTTCTCTAAAAAGAAAAAATGCAATTAATTTGCAATTATTTTGTCATGAGGTTCCATGTCTTTGTTCACACATGGCATCTTCACACACAAAGAACATTTTGGGATTTTTGTTTATGAAATTGTTTTTGTTTAATTGAACTTGTATACGCCGGTGGTGTTCCCGGGCAAAAATGACCAGCCATTAAAAATGAATAGGTGAATAAACTGTACAATATGTTTCATTTGAGTGTTTGTTATATTCAAAATAATATCTTTATAATTTTTTATTTGAGGTCAATGAGGCCTGCAGACCATAAATACCAAACCGAAGTTCAAAACCGTTCACAAAAACTTGAGTTGATTAACAGATAAAACACAACATGAGGTAATATGTATTTTTTATGGATTTATAATCATCTTAAATGGATCGGTCCTTTTTGAGCGGGAACATTAGGATAATTCAGCTGAAATGAGCAGAACGGGGGTTAAATTAAAGTTTTGTTCTTGTCTGCAGGGTCAGAGGGAGGACAGCACCTCAGTGGACACAAAAAAAGCCAAAGAAGAGGCCAAGGTGCCGTTTAATGCCTGTTTGAACTTGTTTCATAAAAAAATGTGTGTATATATAAACTCTGTAACGGTCTCTGGTTATTTTGAGTATATTTTCTTTTTTTTTCTGCAGGTTCTTCATGATGCTGGAGAGAACAAATGGGGAACCGATGAGTCTAAATTTATCGAGATCCTCTGCCAGAGAAGTATACCTCAGCTACGACAAAGTGCGTCGTACTTTACCCAGGTTGTGTTTAATCTAGAATAAAGTTCTCACAGTTTATGACCAGTTTGAAATTATTTTTTATTTTCTTCAGCTCTTGTTGATTATAAGACCCTCAGCGGGAAAACTCTGCAGCAGAGCATCAAAGGAGAGATGTCTGGGGAGCTGGAGGAGCTGCTGGTGGCCATCGGTACGTTAGCCTGCTTATATCGTGCTTAAAACTTAAATTCTGACATAAACATAGACATTATGTGGCCAGAAGTATATGGACAAAATCTTGGGGAAGATTAATGTCCATGTTTCTGGAAAATCATATTCAACACAAAAATATGGGAGTAATAGTGGGGTGTCCACATACAGCGTCTTTCCAGAAATATTCTTTGGTGTTTTTCCTATTTAATTTTTTACCCTGTAGATTTAAATAGATTTTTAAATGAAAAATGAACTAAATAATAATAATAATAATAATAATAATAATAATAATAATAATAATAATAATAATAATAATAATAATAATAATAATAATAATAATGATTAAATAAATGGAAAATAAATAAAGAAAAAATAACAATAATTAAAATAAAGAAAGAAAGGATGCAGCGTAACAAATCAGGAAAAATGCCAGGTGGGATGAACTTTTTCAAGGCGCTGTACTTTTGGTGATGTAATGCATGTTTAAATAATTAAATTAATATAGTATTTAGCAGCAAAACTGTACATTTTTCACATATTTTTTCCCTTTTCTTGTAGAAAAAGATGAAACTTTCCATAAATGCTGTTTTTAATCATGTTGTTGTATCTGACTTCTGCTCCTGTTCCAGTGAAATGTGTGAAAAGCGTCCCGGCGTACTTTGCAGAGTGCCTGTATGACTGCATGAAGGTGAATCTGCTGTTTTTATTGCTCGTGTTTGAATTACAGATCAGAGGAACAACTTACAACCAGGGAAACTATGAAAGATTTATAATAATTTGGCGATTAGCACCACCTCCTGACAATATTAGGAAACATCATCAAACATTAGTCCTCCTGAAAATTATTAAATATCATTTACGCGACACATTTAGATTATAAAAAAACATCAGTCAACATTACGTTATGTGTGTTTTTTAATCTGTAAGGAATTTTCCAAGGATGTAACAACAAAGAAATGACGGTTATAGTGTGATTTGATGTGCCAGCCCCATTAACCCTTTAAAACTTGAGCAAATTTGCTTGATCTCTATAAAACAAAATCACTGGGAGAAGGCAACAAAACCAACAAAGGAAGAAATGACCAAAAATTAGCAAGAAATTATTAAAAAGTACCAAAACAATTACCTGACAATTAGTAAGTAAATAAATACATTTATTTACATTTAAAAAAAGAAAAAAATTACCTGAAAAAAGTGCTTAAATAATTGTAAATTTGTAACATAATTTTAAATATGTAATTATGATTGTATAAATATAGTTTTCCCTGGCTTTTTTTCCCATTTTTTTCCTAAACATTTCCTAAGCTTTTTAAAAATAATTTTCTAAAGCTAGTAGTTTCTAAATGAAACATTTGTCACCGATTTTTTTCATTGCCTTTTTTTTGACACGTTTTTTAAAAGAAATCGCAGCAGTTTGCTCGGGGTTGAAAGGGTTAAAAACCTGTGAGAGGTGAGAGCGAGGAAAGTGATGTCGCTCCAGGTTTCAAAGAGTTAAAGCATAGTTGTTATCCTAAATATATTGTACTTAACTCTTCCTTTTGTGTGTGTGTGTGTGTGTGTGTGTGTGTGTGTGTGCGTGCGTGTTCTGTCAGGGCGGTGGAACAGACGAGTCCACTCTGATCCGCATCATGGTGAGCCGCTCTGAGATCGACCTGCTGGACATCAGAGCCGAGTTCAAGAAACTCTACGAATACTCGCTGCACTCGGCCATCGAGGTGAGTCCTTTTTTTTTACGGATTTAATAATACATTTATTTTAAATATATATTAGGTTTGCAATAACCAGCTGTACCTGCTCAGTACATTTTGGTAAAAGGATCCTTGCAGAGATTTTGTCTCCAGCATAGAAACTTAAAATCAAACTAAAGCGTGATCAGACAAATCTGTCTCTGATCTGTCTCTGATCCGTCTCTGATCTGTCTGCGTCTCTGTGGACTCACTGACGTTTCATCAGTCTGAAGACAAAATGTTTCACTGACAAAAACCGACAAACAGCTCAATTTTGTTTTGCACTTTGATATCAGAGAAGCGAAATATATAAAATGAAAAACAAGCTGAGACACAGAGACAGAGAGACACAGAGAGAGACACAGAGAGACACACAGGCACAGAGACACAGACACACAGAGAAACCCACGTGGTTATGGTTCGGAAAAATATGTTTTGACAGCAATGCTAAGAGACGTTTTGAAAAGCAGTTTTGCGGTCACAGTCTCACCTGGATAAGCAGCGATTTCTCCATAAAAAAACACCACTTTTGTTGTAATATCCCTGCTGGAAAAACAGCGATGCGTCGCTGAATTTGGTGGCTAAAAAGCCGCCTGAAACACAACAATGACTGGATCTGGATCCAGCAAAAGCTTTTTGTTTTGCCAAAATTTTAAATGACGGGCTTAAAATAAAGTGATTTTAATTACGTAATCTTTTTTGTACACTATGTTCGAGGACGGTCAAATGTGAAAATCTGATGATAATTTAAGTTTCTGTCCATCATAAATGCTGTTCACAATTTTTAAAGAAAATATGGGGTTCTGATTAGAAATATAACCGTCTAAAGTCGTACGTCCCTCTTCTGAGCCAAAATACAAACTACACGTCGCTCCCAATTGCTTGAAAAATATTTGACACAGACACATTATCTGACCTCCCCCTCAGAAATTAGGAGCAGTCCCTTAAAAGTAAAAGTCCTACTTTTAAAATCTAAACTACAAGTACAAAAGTATTAAATAATATGTGAACTTAAATGACCAAAAGTAAAAGTAATCATTAAAAAGAAAATCCAGAATCATGTTACAAATACCTCAAAGTTGCACTTGAGTAAAAGTACTCAGTTACATTCCTCTGCGGGTCGGTGTGGTGGGAGGACACTTTTCTCCTGCTTGTGTTGCTGTGTCCTCCAGTCGGATCTGTCGGGCTGCCTCGGGGAAGGCGTGAAGGCCATCTGTGGAGGAGACGACTAACTCGCACACCTGAGGTCCACCTAAGGTCCACCTGAGGCCGCCATAACCTCCGTCTGATAACTTTTATCTGATAACTTTTTATCTGATAACCTCCGTCTGATAACTTTTATCTGATAACCTCCGTCTGATAACTTTTATCTGATAACTTTTATCTGATAACCTCCATCTGATAACTTATATCTGATAACTTTTATCTGATAACCTCCATCTGATAACTTTTATCTGATAACTTTTATCTGATAACCTCCATCTGATAACTTTTATCTGATAACTTTTATCTGATAACCTCCATCTGATAACTTTTATCTGATAACTTTTATCTGATAACTTTTATCTGATAACTTCTGTCTGATAACCTCCACTCTCCTCTCATCTCGTCACCACTAACCGATGACTCGTTTAAAGTCTCAGAGCAGCTTAAATTAAATTCAGACGTCATATTAAAATTAGAAAAGCACAGTGAAAAGCCTTCAGAGGCACGCAGGTCATAAAAGATTCATTTTTTAACATGAAAACGTCAACTGAGGTTTTAATCTTAAATTCTTGTCACGTTTGCTGAAAGTTTCAAAAATTTTTTCTATTTTGGTTCGAATTAAGACCGAAATTACAACTACCGCCAGAACTGACCTCCTAAACTCCCATTTTTTGCTAATAACTTCCAAAAGGAAGGTGGTGGGGACCTGAAATCAAGCTACTCAAATGGTGCCACTCACGACTTCCTACGGCGTCGGGAAGTGGGCGAACCTGGTTGGTTACGGTTATTAGGATCATTCATGCATTATTTTTTATTCTGCCTGTTTGAAAATTCTCCAAATGTAGATGATGTTACAAGAAAAATGTTTCAGCAAAAATAAAACGTAATGCAGCAGGCGCAACTTAAAAAGCGACATTAGTGTCTGCAGCAGTTGTGGAGGACACATTCACATCTTTAATGAAGTAAAAGTACCAATACCACACTGTAAAAATACTCTGTTACATGTAAAACTCATGCAATGGAAATGTTACTTCAGTAAAAGTATGTAATTACAAAAATATATGCAGGTATTAAAATTAGAAGTTTTCAATGCAGAGAAAGTTAAATCAATTCAATTAATTTAACCAATTAAAAGGAAATGCAGCAGACTCAAATCTGAGAAGCTGAAACCACGGCATTAAAAAAATAAAAATAAATACATTACAATCAATTTTCTAATCAATCAATTCTAATTGTTTTAGCTGCACTTTTATATTGTAATATGGTTCGTGCAAAAAAAAGAGAGTTGGAAACTAAAGTTGCTAAATAATTGTAGTTTAAGTAAAACTTTTTCTTAAGAGAAAAAAAATAAGAACCCCAAAAACATTGAGCACTAACAAAACAAGAGCACACCAGGAAATGTGTAAAAAACAAAAATAAGAGAGAATTTGTTTGCTTATTTTCTACAATATTTTTTTTGATACATTTTTGATACAAGTTTTGATAGATTTGTCATCTAATAACAGTATGACTCAATAATTGGTAAATGCATCAATAAAAACCAATTTAATGACAATGAACTGAAATAATTACGTTATGACATGAATAGTTTATTAGTAAATCATGAGTTTTAAACAGTTTGCATAAAACTACATTATTTTGAATCCTTAATTTTAAAATTATTTGCTAATGTGACTTTCTCTGATGACTCATACAAATACCTGCGTTATATTTCACTTTAAGTCGAATTATGATCCCAATAACTTACTAACAGTAACAAGATAAATAATATTTGATCTTGTGTCACTTTTCTCTTTTATTAGAAAATCATTCTTTCCTCTTTTGTTTCCCTTTTAAAACTTTGTAATTTCCATAAATAATAATAAAAGTAGACATTCATTATTTACTGGTGATATTGGTTATTTTTAGGATGAATAAGACAAAAGGCGTTTTTTTCTGGGATATGTTTATATGTTTTTTATTAAGAGATCTGTGAAATGTTCATCAGTCATTATAGACTGTTTTTGTTCTTGTTTTATAGTTAGACGTTTTTGTGTAGAATTTCTGATTGAAAGGAAACTATAAAAATTTAAATGACAAAAAAGAAGTAATTATCAAACAAAATGTAAACAACGCAGTCGTGTAAACGCTCTAGCATGACATCGACATCAGGGAAAAACTAAATTTATTTTCAGTTACAGATGAACAACTGAAAAAAATGTGTTTCAGTCAGAGTTTCGACTTATTGTCGATCCTCGCGTATTTTTTTCCAAGTTTCTGATTTCCAAAAACAGCTGTAATTCTTTGGCTCCTGCTCAGAAAACGTCTCGTCTGTCAGCACGCATCTGTCCCCGCGGGCTTCCCCTCAGTGTGTTCTCGCTTCACGTGGACTGTCAGTTCATAGTTGCGTTTGAAACCTTTCCCGCACGTTTTACAGGTGAACGGTTTCTCACCTGTGTGGATTCTGGTGTGAAGCAGCAAGCCGTCGCGACGTCTGAAATCCTTCCCGCACGTTTTGCAGGAAAACGGCTTCTCGCCTGTGTGGATTCTCATGTGGCTTTTAAAGTCGCTGTTGTAGGGGAAGTCTTTGCCGCATATTTTGCAGGTGTACGGATTCTCACCTGTGTGGGTCCTCATGTGGACCGTCAGGCCACTGTGCAGTCTGAAATCTTTCCCGCACGTTTCGCAGGAATACGGCCTCTCGCCCGTGTGGATCCTCACGTGCCTCTTCAGCACCGACATCTCACAGAAACCTTTCTCGCAGAATTTGCAAAAGTACGGCTTCTCACCTGTGTGGGCCCTCCTCGTGTGCACCGTCAGTTCGTAGTTGCGTTTGAAAGCTTCCCCGCATGTGTGACATCTGAACTGCCTCTCATCCGTGTGTGTCCTCATGTGGGCCAACAGGTGGCTGTTGTATCCGAAATCTTTTCCACACGTTGTGCAAGAATACGGCTTTCCATTTGAGTGGTGGATGCTCATGTGGCTTTTCACGTCGCTATAATGCGGGAAATCTTTTTCCCGCATATTTTGCAGGTAAACGGCTTCTCGCCTGTGTGGACTCTCACGTGCCTCTTCAGTGAAAACACGTCATTGAATCTTTTCCCGCAAAACTTGCACAGAAACGGCCTCTCGCTCGCGTGGGCTCTCTTCGCGTGGGTTTTCAGCTCGTGATTTCGTCTGAAAGCTCTCCCGCACGCGCTGCATTTAAACTTCCTCTCGCCCGTGTGTGTTCTCGCGTGAGCCAGGAGGCAGCGGTCATTTAAAAAGACTTTTCCACATATTTCGCAGTGATATGGTTTATCACCTGCGTGCACTCTCAGGTGTCTCCACAACGCGGACCTGTAATCAAACTCGCTGCCACATTTCTCACATTTGAAAGACTTTTTACCATCATGAATATTAAAATGCATCTCTGACAAGTTAGAGTTGTTGTAAGTGCGACTTCTGCTTTTGAGATTTTGTTTCTTTGGTTTCGGTTCTGCATTTCTCGTCGATCCTGAGTCCTCGTGGTCTCCCTTCTGGTCTCGGCTCTGAGTTTCTGCAGAGCTGTGAGGGACGAGCTGGTGTTCACTCCGTGCTTCTGATGAGCTTAAAACTATTATTGTGACTGCAGACTCCGTCTCTGCTGCACTCGGAGCGTCTTCAGGATTTAAGGTCAGAGTCTGATCTTGGTCACTTTCCTCGTGAGCAGGAGTCAACATGAAGTCATCGGTCTCCTGCTTCAGGACGAGCTGCTCTCCCTCCTGACCGCTGCAGAGCTCCTCCTCTTCCTCTTTAATCTGAGGAGGCTCTGGGTCCTCCGTTTTTATTTATTTGTATATTAAGTTAATTTTATTTATTTATATAAATAGAGCTTATATATTTATATTTATCTGTTTATAGTTTTATTTTTTTATTCATTTATGCATACTTCTTATTTTTAAATAATAATAATAAAACAAATAATAAATGATTAAATCTGTCAACGTCGGTCATCAAAAGTTAGGGGGCGGGTCGAAGCTTCTGATTGGCTATCCGGCTTTCGGCGACTGCTAACCGCTTACATTAGCTTAGCAACAAAGCTAACCGGCGATACGAAGTACGAAGGCCCGGGAGGAGAGCGACCTAACCCCGGCAGCTCACGTTTTTGTTCCCGCAGTCCGAAAGTAAGCTACTTGGAAACAACCGTAAATTTTTATTTTTTCATTATTTTGTTTTATTTTTCACAATTAAATATATTGCTGAGTTGTTCTGAGGCGAGAAGCCAACGGTGTAAAGTCGAATATTGGTAGTTTTACGAACGTTTTCGGAGTTTTGAAGCTGCACTAACTGCCGCGGCGGCAGGCTAGCGTCTGCTAGCAAACGTTAGCCTAGCTACGATGCTAACCGGCGCTACGAAGTTCAAAGGCTCGGGAGGAGAGCGACTCAGCCCCGGCAGCTCACGTTCTTTGTTCCGGATGTTCGGAGTAAGGCTAGCCGACAACAACGGTAGGTTTTTGTCATTTTTATGTTACTTCATCAATAAATTAACTTTGGGGTATTTTTAGAAGAGAAAAGTCATCGGTTTAATGTCGAATTTTGACAGTTTTATGAAGGTTTTCGGAGTTGAGATGCCCCACAAACCGCGGCCGCTGCGGGGGTCGATAGCTAATGTTAGCTGGCCGGACCGCAGTGAGCAACCTGAAGCTTTCTGGTATCGTTGACAGGAGTGATTATTTTTGATTATTGTTAAATATTACAACACAAATGTCCTTTAAAAACAGTAACGGGGATGTGTGGTTATCCTCATTGTTTTCGGGATTACCCCCGCTGTACTCCCGCTTGGCGGGCGGAGGGTCCGGTGCGTGAAGGGCGTTAGTAGCGGATAAAGATTCGGTGCCATGCCACGGCTCCAGCGGTCAACCGAAAAACCATTTGTCCGAAAAATATCCCGTAGAATGGAAAGCTAAGCTCTCACTTAAATTGCACGATAATAAAATGTAAAGGGAAAACGGAAACATAATGAGTAATAATAAAAACCTTCAGTGGCTGCTAAAAAAATAAAACTAAACAGAAATGTCTAAATTACTCATTAGTTTATTTTTTTCCCCCAATTCAGATCCTATGGCCTTTTTTAGCGTTTTTTTTTTTTTTTTTTTTTTTTAGCATTTTTCATTCTTAAAAAAATAGTTCATGCATATGGCATGCATTTTGGCAAGATTGTGCATTATTATTGAATCTCGGAATTTCCAACTCAGCTCCTACAATAAGTCTGAATAAATACACTGTGTAAACAAAATTGTTACATTCATAGTGTTAAGTGTGAAAAAAATCCTTCATTGAAACACTTTCAATCTGAATACTACACAAAATTATTTGTAGTGTATTTAAAATAATTCCGTTTTTTATCTTGAAAAAATGATGACAAATGACAAAAATCTGACATTTTTAAGGGTTAAAATTCTGGAAATTAATGATAATGATATATTTGATTTATGATTATGACTGGTGTTGGTTAAAAATAAATTCAATGAAAGTCAAAAATCATATTAATGTATAATATTTCTTAAAGCTTGAATTTGAAAAGCACATTTTGTGTGTTAAGCTATACAAGTGTAAGTATTTGAGACTGCACAAAAAGTAATAATGTCTAAAAATCAATGTTGCTGCTAATCATTGGCATATCCCAGGCTGTGATAATTTAAAAAAAATCCAATTTGCCTGTTATATATACCTAATTTTTTTTTTTCATCTAAAACCATAGACAAAACACCTGGCATTTAAAGGTTAGAGATTTTAATACGGGTAAACAAAAGCAGCAATAACAGTGTTCAATAATACTGTTAGTGGTTAGTACACATAAGACAATTCATAAGTAGACAACATACACATGATCAGACAACAGCATTTCGTTGCCCGAGTCCCTTTGGTAACTGATCATTAATATTCGTCACTTTTCATTTCACCTGTTAAGGCTCATTTGTTGACTGCAAAATAAACTACATCAACAAGTTAGTGTTAGTGTTCTAAATTAAGAAACAACGAAAAAACCGAGATAAAGGTGATGCTATTCAAAAAGACATCCAAATAAAAAAAATGTTGCAGCCTAACATAAAAAATAATATAAATGAGGTAGAATATAAAAACTTAAAGAAATAATATTCATTTAACCGTTCACATATTAGTATGAAATGAAATAACTGTGCACCAACCATTTTCAAAGATTTCAAGATTATGATTAATTTAAAAAAAGTCAAATGAAATACAGTTGTGGTACTGTTTTAAACATATTGTGACCTCTTCTTAAAAAGGAACTGTATACATTCAGTACAGGTATATTTAACCCTTTGAAACATGGAGTGATATCACCTTTCTTGTGCTGCTTTCAGACTTCTTTCACAAGTAATATAAAGTAAGTAATAGTAATGTCAAACAAGTAATATAACCTTTGAACTCTGATTTCTTTCAAATACATGAGAGAGAAGGCAATGAGCAACTGGGTAAGAAAAGTTCCAAAAAATACAAGAAATTAGTAATAATTTAGAAATTTAGAAAATTAGTTTTAAAAAGCGAAGGAAAATGTCAAGGAAAAAAGTAAATTGTAATGTATTTATAATACATTTAGAATTACATATTTTTAATTATGTGACGAAATTATTAGATATTTTTTGCCACTTTTCCAGGTTATTTCCTTTTTTAAATTTATTTTTTTGCGTACTAATTTACAAGTCATTTTCTTGTACTTTTTTTTTTTTTTTATTAATTTCAGGGTATTTTTTTCTGTTACTGCTCATTGCCTTCTTTCCATATTTTTGAAGAAAATCAAGCCAATTTTCTCAGGTTGGAAAGGGTTGATTCAGCTGATGAACACGTCTTAAAAGGAGCTCAGTGGTTTCTCCAGTGTATATTAACCCTTAGGTGTTTTTTCAAGTATGTAATTCCAGTGAAAGTTTTCCCTCAATGGCCACGATTACATGGCTCCTCACCTCCGCCAGTTCTTGTTTGTTTTGACCGTCAACTGCGAGATCTGAACCTTCTCGCACATATTTTGGATAAAACACAAGGCTACTGAATTGCGTGTGATGTTACATGCTTCGCCAATTGAGACACGGTGAAGTATCGCAGCCCGCAGATCTTGCAAAGGTAGGGCTTCTCGCACGGCTTCTCGTGCACTCTCATGTGGACCGTCGCCTCACTTTTGCGCCTGAAATCTTTTCCGCACGTCGAACAAGTGTACGGCTTCTCACTTGTGTGGACCGCCATGTGAGACAACAAGCTGTTGCGACATCCAAAACGCCTTCCGCATGTTCTGCAGGGGAACGGCTTCTCTCCCGAGTGTGTTCTCATGTGGACCGTCAAGTCGTTGTTACGAATGAAACCTTTCCCGCAAGTTTTGCACGAAAATGGCCTCTCACCTGTGTGGACTCTCATGTGGACGATCAGGTCGATGTTACGATTGAAACCTTTCCCGCAGGTTTGGCACGGATACGGCCTCTCGTTGGAGTGGATGGTTTGATGAAACTTCAGCTCTGTCGTCTGGCAGAAGCGTTTTCCACAGATGTTGCACACGTGCGGCTTCTCACCTGTGTGGGCTCGTCGTATGTGGACTGTCATCGCGTCACAGTGTCTGAAAGTTCGCCCGCATATTTTGCATTTAAACGGCCGCTCACCTGTGTGAGTTCTCATGTGGACTTTGAGGTGACTTGTATATCCGAAACCTTTTCCACATATTTTGCAGGAATATGGCTTCTCACCTGTGTGTGATCTCATGTGGCTTTTCAAATGAGACTTGGCCCTGCAATATTTCCCGCAAATGTCACATTTGAAACGCGTGTCACCTGTGGGAGTTTCACAGTGTTCCTCTGACACATGCGAGTGGTTTACATCGTTACTGGGACTTGTGCTTTTGGGATTTTCACTCTTTGGTTCTAACTCTACATTTTTACTCGATCCTGGCTCTTCATGCTGGACAACCGGATCTTTGCTGTCAGCTTTAGGAGTGTTGAGAGAGAGGATCTGGGTTTTGGCTACATATTGCGGTTTTGGCTCAGGATTGTGGAGCCTTCTGGTGTGGACCCTCAAGGCACAACTACGTCTGAATTTTTTTCCACATGTTTTACAAGAAAATGGCTTCTCATCTGTGTGGATGCTTACGTGAACGTTTAGGTCATATATGCGACTGAATCCTTTCCCACAGACGGTGCAGAGGTGCGGCTTCTCACCTGTGTGTATCATCTGGTGTCGCTGCAAGGATTGCTTATACTTAAACATTTTCCAACAAGTGTCACACTGGAAAAACTTTTTACCCGTTTGGGTATTATGGTGTGTTTTTAACGAGTTTGGGTTGTTTGCATTTTTAGTGCGACTTTTGCTTTTGTGATTTCTTTTCTTTGATTTCGACCCTGAGTCTTCGTGCACGCCTCCTTTCTGATTTCGGCTCTCGGTTTTAGGAGCGTTGTGAGAGACACAGTGGTAACTGTGTTCCTCTGACACCACAGAGCTTATAACCGGCATGCTGACTGCAGACTCCGTCTCTGCTGCACTCGGAGCGTCTTCAGGATTTAAGGTCAGAGTCTGATCTTCACTGTGGTCACTTTCCTCACTTTCCTCGTGAGCAGGAGTCAACGTGAAGTCATCGGTCTCCTGCTTCAGGACGAGCTGCTGTCCCTCCTGACCGCTGCAGAGCTCCTCCTCTTCCTCTTTAATCTGAGGAGGCTCTGGGTCCTCCTGGTCCAGACTGGAGCTCCTCTCCTGAATGCAGAGCTGCTGCTCAGCGAGATCCTCCTCCTGCTTACAGACATGTTGCTGTGGGAGCTCTGGAGGGACACACAACAAAAGAAAACAGCAAATGAACAGGCTATTTGTTTCACCCTTACATCATTTTAGGGGTCAAAAATGACCCGCCGTTATGTCAAACAGCATAGAAAACCCCCTAACTGATTTTATTTCAACCTAAAATTCAATAACTTTTCCTAGAGTGAACTCAACATGAGAAAAAGTGAAATTCTGCCTTTGTTCATATTTCCATAAAATCTATACACCAACAGGATAAAAAAAATCTTGTCTTAGGGATCATTTTTAGTTTTGAGTTTTATAGCCACAATGAGGAAAATATTTTTGTGAGACTTCAAGAATAAAGTCGTAATATTATGAGAAAAAATTCATAATATTAGGAGAATAAAGTCATAGTTTATGAGACAGCACTGTCCCCGGTGTCACACCTGCCACAGACGGTCAACAGCAGGCAATATGGCAATATGTTCCGTTAAAACATCCCCTTTCTCGTAAAAAATACGACTTTAGTCTCTTAAAATAATTACTTTTTTCTTGTTAAATTACAATTTAATTTCATGACTTTAGTCTCGTAAAATTGCAACTTTTTTCAATCATATTACGACTTAATCCTCCAAATTACAACTTTATTCGCATAATATTACGACTATATTCTCAAAATGTAACTTTCGTTTTTCTTTAACATGGCCCCAAATTCTCCGTAGTACATTTTTGACCCAACAGTAATAAAATCATGTTCATACCACAAAACACACACACACACACACACACACACACAGAAATACATCTGCAAAGTCCATGCACAATATCCTCATTTTACAGTTTAATACCATGTTACTAAATACTTGTTGTTTCCCTATGATAAAATGCATTTAAAACTACTTTTTGCAAATGTCTTCTACTTTCTTAGGCTTAGAAGAGGAAAAACCTAAATATGCACAGAGTTTGTGATGAATAACAGGTTGTTTCTTCGTGCAAAATAGATTTGGGGTTTAAAATTCAACCAAGCTGCTTTATTTTGGGGGATTATAGTGAAGGCAGATCATTTTTGACCCTTAGGACAAGTATTATATACACAGAAAGTTCAGATACACAAAGGTTAAAGTTATATTTATTTAGAGCATGTTACACACCTGTACTGTGTGACTTTATTTGGGGTTCAGTGAGGACATCCAGCAGCCTGCGCTGACGGTCGAGCTCTTCTTCGTACTCGACGATGGTTTTATGAAAAACTCCGAATATTTCTTGAGCTGCAGCGGTCAGACGCTCCTTGACAAACTCTCGCAAATACTCAACCGCAGACATTGTTGCTTCATTACAAATTTATGACGAAATATCTGCGCTACGACTGTCGTTTTCCATCAATTTCAACACGTTACTGGAGCTAAACTGCGCTAGCGACTGTGTTGTTTACTTCCGCTGGGTGTCACACTATTAAATTCCGGCAGTTGACGTGAGCAAAGCGACCAGTTCGTTCCGTTTTCAATTATCGTACACTGTATATAAAGTGACTTCCTTAATAATAATACATCCATGGGATCGACCGAATGTGGTTTATCTATACAGATACCGATTATTAGTGGTTAATGACACCGATAACCAATGCTTGGAACCAGCACGCACTTACAATTAAAAAAAAAATCTGTCAATATTTATAATTTATTAACTCCAACACAAAACTTTGTTTAAATAACTTTAGCGAATTTTTAATCAAAACTGAAACGCTCAATATCATATACAAGTCTTTTTTTTAATCAAGTGAAATTTAACAAAAATAGCTCCCTGCAGTTTTACAAGTACAATTTTCTTCCATGCCGACACCTTTTTTGTACCTTTTAATTAATTTTTTTATTGGCAATCATCAACATGAAATGCAGATAAAGATAATCTGCAAAATCTTGTTGTTGTGGCTCTGCCTGCAGCTTTCTGAATGAGTAAAAAAAAAAAAAAAAACAACTCAGTTAAGACCATTGAAGTAATCAAACCTGCTGGAAATGAAAACAGGCATTAGTTTCTCTAAATCCTGTCTGGACAAGTCTCTTCTGAAAGAAATATAATGTTTCATAAACTCCTGAATATTTTATTTATGCAGAAAAACATCTGCTGCAGCCTCAAACCCCCCTAATGAAACCTGTTCATGGTCCGTCTGCAGCACCTTTCAGTCCTGCAGGGAGCCGACAGGTCAACTCAGGCCAGACGCACTCACAGACTTTAGAGGTGGATGAGATCCTGGAGGCAAAGAACATTTTCCTCATTAAAGCCAAAGTAATCACCCAGAGTCCTTCACTCTGCCTGCCGCCCCTCCTTTTTTTTATCTGAACAGAGGGAAAACAGGAAGAGAGGCTGCAGGCTCACATTTATACATCTTCGTATTCTGTCAGCCTCCACACGCATCTCCCCTGAGTCTGTGAGCATGCAGGAAAACACAAGGTTATCAGCACGAGATATCTGAAAAACACTGATTTTACAAGTCATTTTCATCATCTATTTAAAGGCAGATCGTTAGAAAAAAAGTTAAAATATTTCCACTTCACAATAAGCCTTTATTTATGCAGGTTAAAAATGTTTTTGAGCTGATTTTTGGCCTAAATATGCTGCTGTGTGTCATTAAATAGGGTCAGTGGGAGGGTTCCTTCCTGGTTATTTAAAGAGCTGACTGTAAAAACACAACAAACAATGCTGGATCTGCAGTAGTGGAACCAAAGTGATCCTGTTTCAACCCTGGTTTAATTAACCTGTTCAGAGCCCAAAGTATATTGTAATGATGAATTTCTTCTCTAAATGCACACATAAATCATTAGTAAAACAAAACAGAAAAAAATTAATAGGATACTTCATTATGTTTCCTGTACATTTAAATGGAGAAGAATCTTAATGCAGAAATCTCCTAAAAGTGAAAATGACGCATTAATCGACATATTTGGACAGAAAATATGAGATTATTTATTTTTCATGAATAATTAACTCATATAAAAGACATTTTTTTATTGCATCTTTAAAAACCATTTACAAAACTTTGTGACAAACAAGGCAAAGCAGAAGCAGAGGGAGAGACTTTTTGTAGAGGCAGAATGACTACAAGAGCCAAACAATAATTCCAAAAAAGACCAGACAGAATTTAAAGTGGAATTAAACACTTAACAAAACAAAATTAAAGAAACATTAAAAGACAAATTTAATTGATAAATTAAATTGTAAGAATTGTAAGTGAATAACAGTAGTGTGGCAGTAGAAAAATGTATATTACAATGTATAATATGTTTGCAACCTATTATGTTTGTTAATAATGTTAATTTTATTGATTGATTTTTATTTTTTTTTTTTTTTTTTTTTAATTTTT